>NC_143563.1:97546048-97849032 GCF_054136105.1 Typopeltis vanoorti | reverse complement strand
TCACTATTATAAACGTGGTATCTTTATATAACTTATACTCTCTATTTTTTTTTTCAATCTGTACGGTATAAATTATGAATTATGATAATAATTCATAACAGACTGCGTGTTTTATATACCTGTTAGATTTACTTTCGCCTGGAAGGAGGGCATATTTGAGTTGCGATTTATAAAATTCCTCAGAGCTCAGAAATCTTCACGAATTCGTTGAAAACTTGTTGGAAGCAACAAGTGATCAAGTGATTGTAGATCAAGTAAGATCTACATTAAAAAGACTCCCTCAGTCTTTTTAATTAAGAACTATGAGGCATTTTGGAAATAAAAAAAAAGTATGGAATAGAGCAGTTTTCTTATTTCCCTGTATGTGAAATCTGCGAGTTTACGATTAGACCAATTTTGAAGCTAAAAATCAGAACAAGGCAATAAATATTGAGATTTTCTTTAGAATGTACATCTCCTATGTACGAAATGTTGGAAGCCTATAGTGTATTAGTGCCGTGGGTGGGCTAAGAATTATTTTAAATTACTTTTAAGCACTTCAGAGCTCCAGTAAACGGTGGGTTTCACACCAAGAGATGAAATTCATCTCCCATCTAAAGACAATTGCATCTATTTCCAGAGAAATTCGAACCAGTAGCATAGAAAGCGAGGATGCTAACCACTCGGCCAACCAGGCCAACACATTTAAAAAAAAATAAATAAAATAAATAAATGTTACTCCCACTCACGAAAAGTTGTAAGTCTATACTACATTAGTATCATGAGTAGACTAAGGTTTTTTTTTTATTAATTTTAGATTTTATTTGTATTTTTATTGATTTTTTTTACATAAGAGACTCTGCTTTAGAGACCAAATTTGGAACTTTTTTCAAGCCACTTCAGACCTCCAGTAAGAAGGACGTTGGTTTCACACCGGGTGATGAAATTCATCTCCCACCTAAAGCCAGTCATAAACATCGTGTTCTTGGTGGGATTTGAATCTTCAGCATGTTAGTTGGAAAGTGGATAATACTCTTACCACTTGTTCAACCAACCGGCAATCATTAGACTTTCAGTGGAATAGAAGTATATGCGATATATCCATTGCATATACTTCTATATGCGATGTATAGAATTCTGTGCAATAACAATAAGGTTACTGTTATTACGAAGATGTTCATTTCACATTAAATTATCAACCAACGAACCAACATTGCCAATGCGAAATATAGGGCTACCGAAGAAGAGAAAGGGACGCGTGTGTGTGTATGGGGGGAGGGGGGATGCACACTCCTAAGAGGTAGTTCAACATCCACACATGCAGCTTTTCTTCATGCATCATTCAAAAAACTCAAGAACATCTGAACCTTTAGGGAGTTTGATTTTTATGCACGAAACACAGTTTTATTTGTAATCGTGGCTTAAAAAAACTGAGAATATCTATCGTATGCTAAATCGAAACGTCTCTCATGATCTCGGGTTGTCATCCCGGGATGTCAGCGTCTTGTAACCGGACTCTTCCTTAGTCCTCACTTCAAAGAACCGTAAATCGATACACTGCTGAGTCACATACTTCATGAGATTTTGCTGTTGGGTCTCTCTTTCTTTTGCCGTTGGGTCTCTCTTTCTTTTGCCACACGCACACACATACACACACTCATACTGAGTCCTAGCACAAGCAGAAATTTAGTATATTATATATATATACTAAATTTAGTAGTATGTATTCTCAAATCGTCTACTCGACTCTCCCCCCCCCCCCCCCCAAGATTAAATCTTGAGCGCTCGGCTCTCTCCAAGATTAAATCCTGAGTGCGCCACTGTTCAGAACATAATAGTATAATAATAAAGGCGTTTCATGAATTACATTATTCACAAAGTTCAACTTCAGTAATTATCGAATTTCGAACAAAGTCAACAGTTCGCTAATAATTTCAAAATCAGGAGTAGAATTTAGTAAAAATGCACTGGAATGATTTTGTTTATCGATTATAAACCGGATCTAATGAATTAACCTTCCTACAGTATACAAAACTGAGAAATTAAGCTATGATGATGTTAAATTAACACATATTGGATTTATTTAATTAACTTGGACATGAAAGTAAATAACACTATAAAACTAATTTTGAAACTATCTATGTTATTAATATTTGATATTAAAAGGATGACAACAATATACAGTATAAGTTTCTATGGTTATGCAAAATCTGCTGTCTTTAGAGCATCGTGTGTTTGCACAGAATGGCTAGAAATTGTTAGTGAAGTAGCGAATCAACATTACCTAATTTTTGTAAATTACTACTAAATTCAATGTATTAATAATATGAGATATCGTTAAAAAAATAAATAAATAAACAACTCAGAAGATATCACTACAATGTGGTCCTCCTATATTTGGAAAAGATCTGTGCAATATAGGAGTGTTTTTTTTTTTTTTTTGAAGCCATTGTTGTAGCTAATCATAAAGTATGATTATTATGCTAGGACCACGGTTCAAATCTCTCATGGGTATAATAACACAAAGAGCATTTATAAGCACTCTCCAACTGAAAGTCATTAAGCCATGTCAATAAAGAGGTAACAATATTTTTTTTCTCCCGCAATCTCGAATTTTTACATCGCAAAAGAGGCAAACTGTCACAGAAACTGACAATTAACAAACATAATACTTTGAGTTGAAAACATTCAACTCAGAAGGCTCCACAATCTTTATTTACTGATAATAAAGATTGTGGACACTCTACCCTTTGGTGTCTCTCATATTAATGCAATGAAGTTTTTGATTTGCAATGGAAAAAAGTAGTCAAGGTATTTATTTTTGCAAAACTGTTAATTAGTTCGGTCTACAAACTAAACCTTTCACGTTACAAGTCGATGACATTGCAGTTACTGTTATATATGTTGTAGAATGATTATTCTTTTTAAATTCTTTATTTTATACATTTCAGAAATGTTTTTTTTTCTTTTTTCGAACTGCTGTCTTACGATCCATTAGGCGGCTTAAAACCACAAAGTTTAACTTTCTTCTGAACCCACTTGACGAATGGGTACCTCCAATAGTTTTGTGCTGTCAGCTGCGCAAATGACTGTAAATGGAGAAACTACACTTACTTAAGTCATCAAAAGCCTATAAACTACATCATTATACTTTAATTAAGAAAAAAATAAGATAAAATAGCAGTATTTCGAAAATCTTAGGACATATTGAGTTTTTGTTATCGTGGTAGCCATCCCACATAAGAACATCAGTGGTTGCAGGTTTACTTTAGTACAGCTTAAGTATAAAGAAGCAATTAACCCACTTTCTGCTATAGAAAGTAGAATTGAAAATGCCTTTTAACTAGAATCGAGATTTCGTGCGGTTTTTGGGACCCGGTTCAGTTAAGTTTACCGAGAACTTTATAATATTCATTGAAAAGAATTATTTCAATAAATATTATAAAGTTCTCGGTTCATTTACTTTACTGAATAGATCATATTTCTCAGACGGTATGAGATGTGTAATAGTGACGTCACACAAAACCAGTCTTAACGTTACTCCAAACTTGACAAAGAATACTCAAGAAGTAAATGGCGGCACGTCTGCAGGCAACAAACAGGAAA
Organism: Typopeltis vanoorti; assembly: GCF_054136105.1. Classification (NCBI taxonomy): domain Eukaryota; kingdom Metazoa; phylum Arthropoda; class Arachnida; order Uropygi; family Thelyphonidae; genus Typopeltis; species Typopeltis vanoorti. Next base: position 97,845,447 of record NC_143563.1, on the reverse strand, counting down.
TAAAAATAACCTAGTTGTATAAAACGGTTACTAATGTATTGCCTATCAGAAGAAATTTTATTAGATTTAATATGCGGATGATAGCCTATAATGGGAAAACGATAGGATGTTGTGCTCTAGTGTAGTTCCATACATCCCTGGAGGGATGTACGGAACTGCACTAGAGAACACCTCAGTTTCATACTATGAAAAACTATCAGGTATTGGTAAATATTGTGGCAATCTACGTTACTAATATTGTAGTAGACAGAATTATTGTGTGTGAATCGGAATTGAATTTATTTTGAAACAATCAGTCATGAACCCATCTATCTCTAAGCTGTATAATGAGTTACTCTACTCTTAAGTGCTTTATTTCTTCCATCTAAAGATAATTCTTTTTGTGAGATTCTCAAGGAAATAAAATATTTGTTTCATTTCCATTGTATGAAAAACTCAGCAGTAAAAAAATTAGTTTTTTTCTGTTTTTTTGTAGGATATTAACTAACTCAACTTGTTTATCTTAGTTATTTCAGAAAAGTAAAGGAAATGGTCGCTAAGAAAGGAATTACTTTTCTTTTGTTTTTTCATTTTGTGGTAAAACGTCAATAACAATTTGACAAAAGTAAGAAAGAGGGGAAAAAGTCTTAGAAAAACATCTTAATACATAATGGATAGTAAGTATTTATTCATCTCATACATCATCTATTGTCACGGTTTTGTTTTGTACTTTTCGTCAACTTCTGAACCTCCCTTCCCCCTAAACAGTACATAAAAGTGGCCTCCCTGAAGTAGCGACAGGATCGTGCAATTGACAGAAATGTGCAAAACATGATGTAAGAAGAAATTGGCGTGTTTCGGTGTATTTAGAAGAATAGACCAATAATGCGTAGTGTTTAAGACGGCCTATGTTACGGGTCTCATTGACAGAACCCAATCCCAAAAGGTCGCCTAAAGCTGATTACGCATCACCTATAAATACAGATTAATGACTTTAAGGGCAGCTTGTTAGTTGAGGGGATAGGATTTTGGTACATTAGCCACTTCTCTTAGAAGCTAGCGCTGTAAACAAATGTTGAAAATGTGTGGTTTTATAAATGTTGTTTGTACACAATGTTTTCCGTGTGTTTTATAGATTAGAAGCATGATGATCTAGGAGAGAAGCTTCACAACTACTGAAGAAAGTCATCTAATTTAGAATCAAATATAAAAAACTTGAGAATTATTAATTATTTCCAGGAAGTCAAACAGAAACCGGTGTGGATGTATGTGATTGGGCATGTATATCTGAATGAAAATCGACATAGGATTTTTTTTTTTTTAAGTTTTATTTGAATGCCAGTTACACGAAGTGAACAATTTAATCAGACGGCTTTCAGGTTACCTGAATTTGTTTTCTCGATGTGCTTGAATAATTTCTAGAATTCGACAGGCCTTTCCTATTCGCAAAGTTTCTGCATTCAAATATGAGCTTGCAATAAACGAGTGAATGCACATCGGAACCGAGATGAAAAAAGAAATCTGGTGGCAATAAATTCGTCTATGGGGGAGGGAACTCGAACCCACACTGCAAGCGTTATTGTTATGACTGTTCCATTGAAGAGATGAATTGAAATTCATTAATAAATTCTCTGTGATAGAATCCATGCAAGGATCTGCTGAAACACATTTCCGTGTAGGTGTATGCATCAATAGCAATGTTTACAAAAAAGTTTTGAGTACCTAAAATTATCAAAAACTGCTTAAGAAATCTTTGCATTATCGGCGTGTAACTCTAAGAATGTGGTATCTTATTGGTCTTTTTTTCTCTGAAGAAAAAGATTCTCCGTGACAGCTGGAATAACTTACGTTTCTTAGTTTGAAAGATCTGGGTTAAAATCCGGTCTGGGAGGGCGAGAAACATTTGGATGTGGTAACCGAGACTGAGTTGACTCACCTCAGACGGTTGGTAGTGATTTTCTTTTCTTTTCTTTTTTTTTCCTTCTGAAGCCTCAAGTTTTTTCGTTATGCCTCAAGACACGCAAAGTAAGGGGGAGCTGAAAACTAGTAATTTGCACCCTTTCAATTCATTTAGCGAATTATTTTTGGCTGCAAATACTGTAAATACATGATTAATAAAGATTGGAAAGTAACCTTACAAAAAAACCAGTCTGGATACAATAGACTAGGATTAATCAAGGCGATAAATGGGATTGAACTACATTTCATCCCTTTCTGTTCATTAAGATAGCTCGTGCGGCAGTTGTGGATACCGAATGCAGCTCAGCCTGGCAACGGCCGGGTTCTCGTCTATCTTATATTCGGATACCGCAGTTCCAAAGTCAACTTTGCTATTATATTTTTCTAGTCAGTTGGTCCTCCATTAAATGGAACCAAGTGGGGTGCATGTGTACCATACGTCCCTATGGCAATAGACTGAGCAGTGCTTTTGACGTTTGATTTTCTTGGGGGGAAAAGCCATCCATTATTCCATTTGTTCATCCACCTCTCAACTGCATAAAGTAACATTTTCTGGCCAGCCTCGGTAACCATGCTAACAGTCCCATTGGGAGAACTGTCATCTTCGTTTCCAACTCGGCCGTTCACACAGAAGGGAGGGTTTAATGCAATCTTTCTTGAAACGAAAATGTTCGGGAGCCACCAGCGAATTCCTTTCAAGGGTGCGTTTACGCCACACTTGCCTGCTGATGGATTGAGACGTACGTCTAGCTACAACGTTCAGTCACGGAGAGCATCTTGTAGTCTCTGCCGCTGGGAAGCGGAGAATATCGGATACAACAGGGTTGGATAAAGAGGAGAGGCGATTTCTCTTTTATAATGCTTCTTTTTTTTTTTTTTTTTTCGTTCTCTTTTTTTTTGGGAGGAACAGGAGTAGAAAAAAATTCTGTTAAAGTATAAACAAATAAATAAATAAGATATATGTAATGGGTATGTGGACGAAGGGATGTTAATACCTCAGGTCGTGAACACGAAAAAAAAAAAAGGCTTTCTTTAAAATAACAACTTTGTTGTGGTCAGAAAGGATGCTTCCTAACCCTGATAAAAACATACGTTCCAATCCATGAATTGGTTCTTCGGAGACTGCTCCACCTCTTCCACAAGCAAACATATTTGAACACAGCAGTCACTGCGCTCAGAAACTTTTTATTAAACAAATTGTTCAAAATTTCCAGCGAAAACGAAGCGATATTCTATAAGATATGCTAAAAATAGAAGCGATTTCGCAAAAAAAAAGAAGACAAGTTTGACAAAAATAAAGATTATCCTTAACTATTGTTGCAACTTTTTGGACTTGCATATCTTCGGGAAGGTTTACAGACCTTCTCCCTTCAAGTCGCACCGTTTAATAATAATAAATATATATATATATATATATATATATATATATATATATATATATATATATATATATACATCATCTATTTTAATTTCCGCATTTTTGTGACGTCATTTATTCCTACTACCATCCTTCGTAGCGTAGTCGGAATGACACATGCTCTCTGTTTAGAGCGGTTTAGTTTCAAATATCGTTGATTAAATTTAGAAAGAAAAAAAAAGCAAGCTAGCTTATGGTTTATAATAAACCATTCTGTCTGAGTAGGTGAGTGATGATGACATGGCAAATACATAAAAAGTAACTAAATCCTGTAACGTCTTTTATTCCTCAAATGGGGAGAGTGAGCTTTTGTCCTAACTCACCTTTTTCATTGACAAAATTAGCAAAAGAAATTATAGTGACGTCATTCCTGATTGATTAAAAGTTTGAATATGTATTATTTTAATCACTCGAGTTTATCTTTCTTATAACAGAGATAATATTCAGCATTATCATTTCCATGGGCGGCTCGTGCACAGGCACTGCGGAACTGCAGCAACCCCAACTTTTCTCGATATATAAATATATATATTTGTTTATTTATTTATATTTGCTTGTAATATTTAATTTTATCATCAACAATCCTATACAGTTCTCTTATTTTATATAAAAAATAATAAAAATCCATCTTGTAGCACTTAGAAGGGCGAAGGACGCTAGCAGCACTGTGTTTACCACAGTGTCATATTGCTAGTATTTGCTACGCGCGCAACCATATGCACGTCATAGTGAGATGTGAGCTATTAGCGAAATGCGGCACTGTCCGTCGCGCAGTTCCACTGTTGTTTATAAGCAATTTGCGCCAGTGGTAGAGTGTTCGTAGTGCTTATCGTGTTTACTCCATCTCTTTAAATATTTGGACATTACAATTAAAGACATAACATTTGTTATAATTTTTATTTTAGAACATTATTGGGGTTATGATAATGGATTTTATTTTTAAGTAATTTTGCATTATATAAAACTGTATAATTTTGTCGATAAAAAAACAATATTTTTGCATGTTTAATTTTTTTTTAATTTTTACCATAATTTTGATATTTTATCCAAACATGTATATACTGTGTGTATACATGTGTATATTTACAGTGTGTATGTATATTTCGAAAGTTGCAGCACCCCCACGATTTCAAGCCACGAGCCGACACTGATCGTTTCACTATCCAGTATGTTTTGCCTGTTTCCAATACAAGTGTACGCTTGCGCGCAATCGAACTATGTCGCAACAATTAAACAATGAGTAACTAACAACCGGAAAGAGCAAAAGACAGGAAGCGGTAGAAATAACCATTATGTAGCGGATATGCTTGGCATTCGGTGCTTCATATTTCCAGTGGGGCCTTTATTAATTCACTTTATAGTTTTAACCGATGTTAGAAACCACGGGAGAGAGTGATGACAGCGTTAATTAGATGACTAAGAGCACCCCGACAGTGCTCAAACTAATAATAATTATAGCATGAAAACTGATAGGGCAGTTAATACATTAAACATTAATGGCCAGTTGGTAGAGATCATCAAGGGCGGTTATTATGGAGATTTTGATAGAGGCCGTATTAAGGGGTGGAATGCTTAGAAGCAGAATGTTCACAGATCCGTGATATTAACTTCCACAATACCTCTGTGGTATTAGCGTCATTAGTAAAGAAGTTGCACGTAAAGGATAAATCAAGCAAGTAATTCGATATTATCGGCCTGATAATGAACAGCAAACAGGTACTAATAAGTCAAACAGTCCGCTGCAGTTGGAAGTTTTCGCGTCAGCTACAGATGGATAAATTTCTGACGGACAATTTGACAGGTTAGGCCGCGAAACTGTTCTTGGTGTTATCACCTTTACAAACCGTGTAATGTTGGTTCAGTGATAAAATTGTGTGTTAATTGAGGGGGCTCAGGATTATTTTATTTATCTGGCATTTTCAGTGTGTATCCGGGGTAGCCAGGATTACATGAGATAACCCAAGCCACAGAGTGACTTGAATGCATGGCGTCGATGCATGGTCCATTCTTAAAACATGGGACTTCCGCGGTATTTTGACAATTATGGGAATATATTTTATTTGAAATCAATGAACATGATTCACCAGCTTTAAAAAACTCTTTGGAAGTTGTCATTCAGCACAGAAATTTGTCTGCTTGGCTGGCGAAATGTTTAGTACATTCTCTCTCCAATCAACAGGCTGTGGGTTCGTATCTCACCCTGGTCACCGATTCTAATCAGTGTCTCAGGATGTTAAATGAAGCTTCATCGAGTGGTGTGAGATCACAACCCTGTTTATTATAGGGGGTGGCTCGAAAAAGTTCGATGTTTGGTCCCTTAACCTATCTACGGTACTGTTCAGCCCGTTGAAATTAATACACTTTACGAACTAATGAATGTAAAAGAGTTTGGTAAATTGAAAACCAGATGAATATGAAGAAAGCTTTTTCATCTCTCTCTCTCTCTCTCTCTGTGGCTTATTATTAAGTAAAAACTTTACTTTTGGCGTGGGTATTCTAATGAATTAGGAACACACACACACACACACGCACGCACGCAAAAGAGAAAAAAGAAAAAATATCTGAAACTAAATATTAGATAATCTCCATACAATTGGAAATGTGCCGGTCATAGTACGAAGAATAACATTAAAAAAAAATTTAATTTCGTTTGAAGTTCGAAAATTGAAAACTTCAGTTTTCGTTAACTATAGTGGGTTAGAAAAACCATAATTACAGAATCACAAAACAAGAAACGCAGACTAAACAAACAAACAAACGCACCATGGTTACGTTTTTCAGAAAAAGGAAGGATGTTTAGCTGCAATCGTATAAAATTCTATTGCTGTTCACATTATCAAAAACCATACATTGATTTTATGGCAATTTTACATTATAAAATACAGTTGTTGTTTTAATTGCAAGTTTTATATTAAGGAAAGACTTTATATTAAGAACCAACTTTCGTGCCGGAAGTCCATTATATGAAAATAGAGGTAGGGATACACTGTTATTACAAGATATATAAATGAGCTTTATTTTTTTAATGGAACCAGTACCCGTTTTTTATCCGCATTGAATAGCGACAATCAATCAAGATAAGCTTGGTTACAATTGCATAAGTGACCAATAAACAGTACTGAAAATAAACGGACAATTTCTTAAGTCGCAAAAGAAAAAAAAAAGTACTTTTTATGATGTCTTTGGTGATTTGCTTACTTGTTAAGTAATTACAGCATTTTAATAAAATTGTATATTCGAGTCTCCCAAAAACGTTCAGGTTTCAAGGTTTATCCTAAAGAACATTTTTCACTGCAAAAATCTAATATTTAGTTTTTAATTTTTCAGAAATTGAATATTCAAAATATAGTACTTATTTATAAAAAAAAACATGATAAATCATATATTTATATTGCAAATAACTTTTTAAAATCTGAATTAGGAGGAAGATAAATAAATAAATATATATATATATATATATATATATATCATTTGCAGTAACGAGCTGTAACCAATGAAGTTTTAACTGAGGCTCGGCTATTGCCGTCACCCAGCCATGATTAGAGCTTTTAGCTCAATAACATTCCATCCACACAGATTTTCTTCAATCAGATGAAGGGATAAAGAGTCAAGGACTCAGTTCATCTCCCCCCCCCCCACACACACACACACAAAAAAAAATAAAATAAAATCTGCATATATATATATTTAAAATTTTTTTTTTTCTGAGAGAATATGATACTGACATTCCTGGTGACTAAAAATGGAAGTAATATTATTCATGTATAGTATTATACTTTATAATATATTATTATACAATATATTATTATATATAATATACTATTATATATTATGCTTTATTATTATGTTATTGTATATATTACTTTGTTATTATTATATTATATTACATTATATTATATATATATATATATATATATTATATTATATTATATTACATATGCGGTGTAAGAGAATTAATTTGAGAAAGAAAAAATATTTCGGTGGTAGAGAGGTTAATGTTATGAGTTCAGTAAACATGACCTGCGAAACGATCCTACCATTTACCTTGTTAATGAGCCATATTGGGGTCACTCCTTCGGATCTTCCATCACACATGACGGCCGGGCTCTCTACTTATCTGGACTGCTGTAACGGATAATAATTAGTTTGGTATGACGTACTCATTGCCCTACATGGGTCGTAGGAAGGTCATGGTTACTCGTTCGTCGTCTTTGACGGAAAATCTGCAGGTCGCTTGCTAACCTTATATTATTGGTAACCGAAAACACTCCGTCTAGATGAGCGTCTCCCGTATGTAACTGATTATTAAAGTATGGGGTTAGGGCACTACGAGAAGTTAATAGGACTATAGATCAGAGTGTGGTCGTGGAAAGTTGGAACGGAGGTCAGTAGGTGTGGAAAACGATGCCTGGCTTGCTGCACGTGTATAGGCTGTGGAAAAGCTACCAATGCTTATATTTTTATATTAAAAAAAAAATGGGAAGGATTTAGGGCTTCCTTTATAATTAGTTTTATAATTTCTATAGAGCTTTGCCCTTTATGTTAATCAACAATTTATTTTATTAAACAATGAGAAATGCATAACAATACAGTTTAAACTGAATTACATTCTTCAATGGCAATAACGCTATTATACCATTAACAGTCTTGCAAAGTAATGACTATATTAATCCAAGACTTAACTATCGTAGGGATAGATGTATTCTTGTTTCTAGAATTATCGAATTCTTGGAATTCGATAATTCATAGAGTTCATACTATTGCCACTGTTAGATGCACATTACTGATGCAAATATTAGTATAAAAATATTAGTTATATCTCGTGAACAAGCGTAATAGTACAGTCCCATTGCAAACACCTGATAGGCATACTATCAGGTGTTTGCAATGGGTTACATGCAAAAATGCATATACACTGCGAAAAGTGAACCATAAGATCACCTATCTGACATTAGCCCTTAGTGAGTGAATTTTTTGGCTTGGATAAATAGCCTAACTCTTTCAATTCTAAAACTATATGTCTGCTATCAAATTGTTTTACTGAGACTCATTTTTTATTGTTTTAAATATCTGTATGCATCTTTTGATATAATGCAACTATCGTAATTACAACAATGTGGCAGCATTGTTGAGATGCGATTAACATAATTTTTATATGGTTAAAGATTGCCTAAATAAACCTAATACCAAAGGAACTTGACAAAACAAATGAAGCACTTTGGCATCGCATGATAATCATCATCATTGTTGTTTATATTACTTCTAAACCACAGTTTTGTTGCTTATTACGCACGCATGAACTGAGGTTGCTGAATTCTCAGCGTTATTATTCTCGGCCTAAGCTAAGTTATGCGGGAAATGCAGCCAGCAAATGTTTTCCACAAAACGACTTAACATAACGTGTGTGTGTTTCATTAATCCCAAGCAACCAGCTTCTGTCCTGAAAGCGTACAAACGCAAATTTACTTAGCAGACAGTCCCCTCTAGGGGTGTTGCAGAGTTCGTGTAAACTTCCGTTTAGCTAACCAGTAAGTCTCACGTGGTTTCAGAATTGCCTTATAGTGCGGCATAGAAACCAGCAGCCAGCTGGAGATGTATGATTAATGATGTTTGTCCCCACCACGTCATTACAGGGTGTGGGAAGGCGGTGCAGCTAAACTGCCGGGACTTAACGTCTTCTCTACAACGCTCATTAATTTATTTATAAAATATTAATCTTCAGGATGTGTGAAGTAGGTGATATTAGTCGGTCGGTAATCCTTGTCAGAGGGATTGGCCCATTAAAAACGAATAATAAAAAAAGCACTGCTAATGGTTCCTGAAACACGTCGAGGTGTTTACTTAATAATAAGCACGTGCCTTGCTCACGTGTCTGCTGTTAATTGTGCGGCTTTCATTGTTCGCTTGGCTTCTAACATACTCCAAGACTCCAGTCGGATTCTTTCTTACTTATTACCGACATTAGTTGTTTGTTTGGATGGAGTTTTTCTTGTGGGAGAGGATACATTTCTTTTAATCGCTTCGACTCTTTCAAGATTACACGTTAACTTTAATTAAAGAAAGAAAGAAATATAATAAATATTATTTAATCTTGTTAAGTTAAATTCTATCGACTTATTTTAGTTCTTTCGGATTGATTTCTAATTTATAGCAGCTTTTTTCTCGGTAACAGCGATACCCTTTAGTGGGAAACACCCGGGTTCGAATCCCGTCTAGGACTGGGAGGGCCTTTCAACTAAAAGTGAGTTAGCCATTCTTATAATACGGAGTTGAAATCTGGCATTCCTCCATTTGAAACAGAAGTTGCCCTTTTTTTATTTAATTTATTTTTTCTTATGAAGAAGAAACTTGAAATGAATGGCGAATGATACATTTACCTGAATCTCAACTGAATTGAGGAGTTTTGCATTAAGTACAGTAGTGTCATCTGGCGGTCGGTTCCGCAAATCAAATAATGTTAGTTGTTATAGTTCGTTTATATAGGAGATAATACTGTATTTGTCAGTTAAATCCGTAAATAATTACTTATTAGTAAAAAATAATGTTTCGTTTGCCTGCAACAGAAGACATTTTTCTGACATAATTCGCTTTTTGTTAACAATGAAATTAAAAAAATTAAGTCAAGTGACACGTGATAAACTAAACGCGGCTTAAACTAAGAATGGAGACAAGCCTTAAATAACTTCAAAATAATTAAATTTGCAAAACAATCTTTAGATTTTATGCTGATCTTTTAATAGGAGAGTGGCGTGACATTCTGACATGACCCAGAATTGAATTAAGTTCTAAAATCTGATCAAAGAACTTAATTCATTCTAATATAGAATAGTAGTAATCTGTAGTTAACTATTGATTTAAATAAATTTAGATTGGAGTGGTTAATGCAACCACTTGGAAAGAATAATCTCCAAAAATCCGCATTCTACCGATCGTAAACTAACCACTTTATTCAACTATTGTCGTGAACGCCTTCCAAGCTCCGTCTTTGATATACGAGACTTAAATTCGATGGATTACAACGGGATAAGATTGCGCTAACCATCTCAATGCTAATTACTAAATCCAGTTACCGATGCATCCATTACCGTATAAACGGTGCCTTTATAAATAGAAAATGATGTTAGATCGCATTTCTTAAAAGCGTTCCGTCTGTTGCACTTGTACTGATTGGAAGCTTGCCTCACCATGGAACTTTGTAGACGTCACCTAGTGTCAACAACAAACTGTCGGAGTGTTGCTGCAGAGTTGATGTCTGGTTTTTGCAGCCGCTCTCCTGTCGTTGGGAGATAGATGAGCGCGGCAACTGGCCGATGTACTGGAGAGAAAGAGAGAGAGAGAGAGTACCGTATTCCTAGAACGACATCACTGAGTGGCAGGATAAAAAGTGGGTAGATATGTGGGGGAGGGGGGGAATCATGGGAATGATTAATGGCCTTGTGTGTCTCAGTCGCTACTTGCACGGAAGCTGCGGCCATATGATGTATGGCTATCCTTTTCAGCTAGACGAAATGGACGTAAACAGTGTTAGACGACTGTGTAAAGGGACGTGGCCCGTGCGTACGGTCGTAGCCCCACACACGTTCGGCGCTGGTCGCTCTCGCTTGCCGAGAATTGTGGCAATAAATTTTCCTCCGCTGACACCGGACACGAGGCTCCAATTTGCTGCGGCAACAATGCACACCATCAGAAGCGTAGCTGTCTTACACCTCCCTTTCTCCTCTATATCGAGTCGATGATTAGTGTAATCCTTCTTGTATGAAGTGGTCTCTCGGCACGTCAAGGCTCCGAGGCTCGAGCGTCTTAAGCATCCTTTTTGCCTTGCAAGAAACACACACACACACACACACACACACAGAGTAGATAGTGCATCGCAACTCTGCGATAGTCTATAAGCATAAAAAAAAAAATAAAATAAACGGCAAGGGGAGGGAGGGAAGTTTGTAGATAAAACAGCAAAGTTCTTTACGACTGCCTCAGGATAGATCATGAAGCAACCAACGAGACGGCGGCGAGCAGATGGGGGAAAGAAAAAAAAAGAAAGAAAAAGGGGGAGAAAAGTTGAACGGAGAAGGTTGCTGCACTCTTGTATGCGCGCATTTCTGTCCGGAGGGCGAAAGCCAGCCTGTAGCAGCAGCAAGAGATGCATCACACGCATCGACCATTATAGACCCCGAAAGTCCTGACAGGGTTTGGCGAAGTAGTCAACACAAGACAGCGGGGCAATTACTAGGCCCGCGAGAAACCTAATGGCTACGCCTGGGAAAGTAAAAATGCACGGAGATTAATCATTCTTTGACAGTCCTCTAATCTGGACCGGTCAAACTTGGAGAGAGAAATAATATCCTGACTTGGCTCCGCTGTTCGCCGTCAAGAGGGGGAGGGGAGAAACAGAGTCCTTCCAGGCCCAACCCTCACCCACGAACAAAGGGAGGAGTCAACACAGAGCCTCAACTGCCTGATCCAACCCCCGTTTTTCAGATCCCTACAACTTCTTTGCCCCATGTTTCTTCTCCCCCCCTTCACTATTCTCCCATTCCCTTCCTTGGCGTTGTATATGTACATAAATGTCGGTAGGCCAACGTGTTTTGTATGGAGAATAGGGTGGGGGGTTAGCCGTCAGTTGAATAACAAGTACGAGCACAAAGACGTAGCTCTGTTATTAACATTTACCCCCTTAATAACGCTAACTTGAGGTTATTTCAAATTTTCCTTTCAGCAACTGTCCAACCTGCCATTTCCAGCTACGAACAAAGCCTCTCTCTCTTATTATTTTTTTTTTATTTGCTTTCTTAAGGAGGTTGTATTCAAGTCTGTAATATGTTTGAAGACAAAGAGCTTTTCTTGCAGCCATTTTAGCGCATGACCTTAATAAGATTTTCCGTCGATTATTCTCCTGTTAGAACAGTGAAACGCGGACATTCATGAATTCGGTTTCAAAGTGGCTCTATGAAGAATATTGAACAAATCCTTGTTGAAGCGATTGAACGAAAGCGGTTGAAGCGATTTGCTCAATATGGTATTGTAAAAGGGGATGGGGGGGGGGCTATGATCATGCACTTTATTGCTTGAATTATACAAACGGAATAGTTCAAACCATGTAGTCCATGTCCACACACAGCACCAGATGCGTTTTTATTTTATTTATTTATTTATTTTTTTTGTGATGTAAGATCCGCCCTGATGAATATCACGGCTTTTTTAATCTTTAGATGAAGATGATCTTTGAGAGAAAGAACGGGGTAGCGCAAAGGCGTCTTTGTTACCTCTGAACAATATAAACAGGTTTCTTTTCGTTACGAAAATAGTGGGCGTTGCACTTAGAAATAACTCCCATTAAACAAGTTTTACTTATCTTTTTTGTTGTTGTTATTATACTGTACTCCAACATTGCATGTGTTACTTTCATAAATGTTCAGAGGAGTTAATCGCATATTAAAAAAAGAGAGAGAAGAAAGAAACGTGTCAAATCAGAACACTGCAAACAAATATGAACTGAAGTATATTCTTTTTTATTCGTTTAATAATATACTGAATAGCGTATATGAGTTTAGTCCAAACCAAATTATTAATTTCCATTATTTTAGTGATTAATTATGCCAATAGTTCAGAAGCTTCCAATTTATAGGCTGATAGTTTCTCAATTGACTACCAAATAAATCTGTGCATGCTGCATTCGCGCTTAGATGCAATCTACTTAACCGTATGTAAATCGAATGCACGTGGCTACCATTCGAATTTGAATTAGCAGCTGCTAATTATGTTTCAACAATATGAAGCCAGCGATTGTTAATTGTTATGTGTCTACAAGCAGGTACGCGGATGCAACAATGAAGCAGCTGCTTCGATCTATCGTTTGGACAACTGTTGAATAGAAGTGTCCGTAGATGCAAATACGTACGCGAAATCAGAGAAATTAGTGGTGAGAAATGGAAAATTTCGGATAAATAAATAGGGTTAAACCGGTGAATTGTTGATTAAATAATATAATGTTTTTGGATACAATTTAAGGTTCGGCAAATGCGAAGAAATATAGCAAAATTAGCTTGATAAATCATTATTTTTGCTATTTTGATTTTTTTTTTTTTTTGACAGGAATTTTAGGGATAAACATCAGTTCTTCTATGATATAGCGGGAAATAACGGCGATCTCCTTCGTACGATGCGAACACAGACGTTGACCACATAACGTCTCACAAAAGATCATCGCATTGGGTATGACGTAACGGTGATAAACGAGTCATTGAAATAAGCAGTCCTTTTGAGGATAGAGGGTGTTTCGATGTGATCATGTGACACCTGACGTCACAAGTTTTGGCAACAGAGAGATGTGCTCTAGGGTACAAAAGAATGGTTCCTTGTGTCCTATTTACGTAACACGTAACCCTAGTGAGCCTCAACAGCGATTGTCTTGAACGGGGTTTTTGTGCGCACGTGGAGAAAAATTAGTAAACTACTATTTAGATTTTTTCTTTTCTCTCTATCTTTTAAATAGATTTTCATTCATACAAAACTGGAGAATGTATGCAATAATTAGTGTCCGTAATGATATGATTAATATTGAGGTCAACATGCAACGACTGTCAACCAACAACAGTGTCATGATGTAACGTTCTGACCCTATTTACGACTTTTCATTCACGATTTCGAAACTCGAACCACATTCTAAAAGTAACTGAAAGCTTTAATCAAATATTATAACAATGTTAATCATATTATTGCTTTCTTCTAATTAAGTTTAATTAATCCCCAAAATCCCTTTTTACAAAGGTGTTAAAGGCTTCATCATGCGATCTCGAACCAAATCGTTATTTACGAACAAATAATATAGATCAAGTTCTTTTCGTCAGGAATATTAGAATCTGTTAAATGCCTTCCATCGGTTCCTTATCTTCACTATTGGCTTAGTTCAGAGAGACTCCTCTTCTTATTTTTAGACAGGCCGAGCTTTCCCTTCCCTCGTGGGTTCCATTCCAGAGCTCCATGATTGGGGGTCTGGAATGGAACCCACAATTGGATATACACTTGATTAAGTGTATGTGCACTTAACTGATTTAATATGTGCGTTAAATATTTTTTTTATTCTTGTATCTGTACGAATATTGTTCATTTTCTGTGATCTTGCTTCTTGAATCCTCATTATCAACATCTCTGTCTGCTCCTTCATCTACCAATAACACACATACCGAAGTATGTAAAATTTGACATCATCCAGACTTTTATTTATTTTTCATGATATTTCTCTGTCATTTCTGTCTGTTCTTAAAACATGCTATAGCACCTGTATAAATAATAAAGGGGTCGCAGACATCCTTGTCATACTCTGGATACAGTTTGGAAAGCCTGTGACAAATACATCACCTGACACTGGAATTTTTTACGACCTTTCTTTATGAGGTTTATTATTTTCCCTGGAATTCCTTTATTTTGAATCTCTAGTAATGGACTCGAAAGTTTTTATAATTTACAAACAACATAAATATAACGAATAAATGAATCCATTGGTTCGTTTATAATTCTCTAACTTCACACTAGCACATTAAGAAAAGGTGTTAGTGTGAAGAAAAGGTGTCATCACAAACAAAATAAATAAAGCTAACATATATAAACTATTCTTGAAAAAACAATCTTACAAAAATTTTTGCTAATGAGGATAAAATTAGAATATCAATAATGTGAATATTCCAAGTTGATTTATATAGCGTATCTCAGGATGTTCATGAGAACATTCAAAATCATGGGCTCACACACTGAACTCTGTATCTGTAGTTACTCTGAAATATTTATTATTATTATTATTATTATTATTATTATTATTATTATTATTTTATATTAGCTAATTAGGTTAGGAGAACTGGGAAAGGGATGCAAGGAAGATGGATTCCTTGCTATAGGGTCAATGAAAAGAATATTATACTCGTTGAGAATGAACTGCAATGCAGTTGTCACTTTATTTGTCGTATTACGGTATAGGATCCGCTATTGGCAGATTTTTAAGTTAGATTATTGTTGTAAGGGTTTTGTCTATTTAAGTTATCCATTGTATTAATTGAATTTGATTATATTATATTATTTATTTATTTTGAAAAGAATGCAGACGATTGACTTTCAAAATCGCAACAATCACTCGCTCCAGCTGTATTGTTCAAAATGTAAGCCCGTAACGAAGATCAACAATAGAAATTTTGTAATGATTACATTTGATTCAACAATTAATTTTGAACGGTATTAGGGCGATCGATTAAAGTTTGGTGGTAGGAAAGAAACTGGAAAAATAGCGTCTTCAGAATTTTATTCAGGAAGCGTAATTTTCTAGATATTTGGAAAGATATTTTCAGTCTGGACAAAATTATTCATTTGATTTTTGAAGCGCGATTGGCTATTAATGAAGTTTCGACGTAAACTTTAATTTAAAAAAATATTAAATTGGTAATATTAGCACGACAAGGGATGTAGATGAGCTACTATGCACATTTCATCAAGATGAATATTCACTTTGTCGTTATTGTATCAGTGTGGCTGATAGGCCTCAATCGTGGCATCAGAGCAAAGCAACAAATGCTGTCAACTCAGAACAGCTAATTATTTGATATTCATGCATTCCTTTGTTCATATTCAATGTTTTCGCTGCGTGAATCAATTCTTGGTTTCTGTTCTGAATATAATCAAGAATATATTTAAATTAAAAATAGCAAGATTTTTCAGGCCAACTTAACTCGAAATGGCTAAATAATCTTATTTTTTCCTCAATGAGTTTTTTAACATAAAGAATTAAATAAAAAATAAATAAAAAAAAAACACGTCAAATTTGTAGTCGCCCAATGCTAAGTTACAATGTTTGAGCATCGGAAATTAGAATCTGAAAAGTTTTTCCTAATTGAAAAACCATTTGATCAATTTAACTTCGCAGATGACACAGAAAGACGCACAAATAAAAATTCTGAAAACTTTTTTGTATCTATTATAATAAATAAAAACTTATATTGCTTGCTTTGATATTTTAATGTGTGGTTGATTTTTAATCATATTAAGTTTCACACCTTTTATATATATATATATATACACTCAGCCAGACCCTTGGAGGGTAATGGATGGCAATTCTGTAGCCAATGAAGTTCTAACTGAGGCTCGGCTATTGCTGTTATCCTCCTGCCATGATCAGAGCTTTAATAGCTCAATAACACCTTATCCCTACACTGTCCTCTACAGATAACGGGGAAGATGACAAGCATTCTTGCTTCACCCCTTTAAGCCAGTCCTTATAAGGATAACTAAATAAGTATTTTTAAGAAGTTTAAATGTGTATGTTGATAACGAGAAGAACTCACCCAGGGTAACGGATGGTAATACTGTAGCCAATGAATTTTTTTTTTTTTTTCACTGAGGCTCAGTTATTGCCGTTACTTAGCCATGACTAGAGCTTTTAGCTCAATAATACCCCATCCAACATTTTCTTAAATCAGATGAAGAGTCCAGGACTCGAATCTATCTCCCCCCCCCCCAAAAAAAAAAGTGTTATAACTGTAAAATCCGTATACAGTCAGCTGTTATCTTCGAATAAATAACGATAATTTAATTTAGCAACAACATTGGTGACTTTCGAGCGAATTACAAGAGCAAGAGTTGTAGAAAGAAGTTAATAAAAGTATGTAAGATCATATTTAACAAATAAAAAAAAAGTAACAAGTAAAAAGTATAACAAATAAACTAACTGCTGAATTTGTCCAAAAGAAAAAAGTTTGTTAAAAACTTTTCGCTTATACTTATAGATATGAGCTTTACAAACACGTATAGCTAGTAAGTAATAGATAACAGTAAACAATAATGATAATTTGCCAGCATACATTTTTATACAAACTTTGCATGTTATACCATATTTTCCCTAGATTTAGTGGAATACAAGTATCTATGCACACTATTTCTTGTAATGGTATCATACTTGACGTCATTTCCATATATATATATATATATATATATATATATATTTTTTTTTAAACTTTTTTTAAGACAAGGAAAGTCTCATTTGCTCATTATTTTTATGTTGTAATTATTTTAATAATAGCCGTTATCAAAATAAAGATCATTTTTGTTTTAATTTAGACCTAAACGTCTGAAAGCATTTGATACAATTTAGTCACAAAATATTTAGAGAATCAAATAACATCAAACAATAGGCACCAACAAGCTTTTTATTCTGTTTTTGATAATCACCGACTTTGTTTTTAAATGAATTTTTATTATTTTTTAATTGCTACTTATCATTCTGTTACACGGTTCCGTTGCAAGTGTACCATTCTTTATAAAGAGATTTTGTGTAAGTCGGTGAAAAGATTGGCTGTTGGTAGGGACGGGAGAGAGAGAGAGATAGGGGGGGAGAGGGAAATCAACCCTACCTTCCTTCAAGGTCTAAGACTAGCAGGCTAAGTAACTCAGTTCATTTCAGCATGTCATTCGGTACCTGCCTACTCGGTCCCTGCATGGATATAATTATCTGTACAAGATAAAGGTAATTGCTTTGATGGTCAGCATAAATAATAAAAAAAAAACCTAGATCAGGTGTCCGCGCCTTAAACTAACCAGGTAAGACACACCTCCGTTCTGCAACATAAACCAAAGTGGGTTTACACCCACCCACCAAGCATGACACGTGTTTGTAATGAAAACCTATTTGAACTTTTTTGTTAAGGAACTGTGGCGACATAAACATTTAAGCCACTGTTCATCCCTCGCAAATGGGTTGGTATCAGCGGAACATGTTCAGAGTTATAATCAAATGTGTCCTATAAACGTCAGTATACACCGAGAGATCCTATCTTCAACTTGTTGAAATAAATAAATAAATAAAAAATACATTGCACTCAACACCCTTTAACATATGGGAACATAATGTACGTAACAGTATTCCTTATAGTCTAGTTAATTACTAATTTTAATTTATTTAAATGTCAATGCAGTTTGAGGATTTTCTTGAATAAGATTAAATACTATTAAATATCCCATACAATAATTATGTACCCCTACCCTACCCAATTAGGTTTTTCGATACCAATAAGTGTAGCAATACATACGCTGTGGTATGGATGAACAAATGCAAAGAGTAAAGCCGAATGAACAGTCGGAAATAAAGATACTAAACTTTAACTATCTTGTATCTTTCCACCAATCACTGAACGTGATTCGTGGAAAGTGCTGGCGAGAAAAAAAAAAAAAAGTTACACTGGTCCACAGAACAATATTCATAAATGTTAGCCATCTACATTTAGATGATATCTCAGATTATTTCAACACGATTCTGGAAAATATCCAAAATTATAAACGACATCCAAGGAAAGGCTTTCGAAAATGCAAAAAAACATTAAAAAAATAAAAATAAAAATAAAATGAAAATAAAAAAAACCTCGGTTTCAACACTTATCAGATCAAATGATTACTCGGGAAAAACTTTTCTCCAACAAAGAAAGTAGCGTAGGCGATAAGACAAAAAATATTGCTTAAGATGTTCAAGGCCGTGTTAGTAAGTCACTCCATTTCTTCTGTATTTACAACCTAGGCTGATGTCTTGAAAACTTTAGTTTTCTTAATATTTCTTACTTAAAACATGTCAAGAAGAGATCGAGCTGTTGAACACTGTATTTAGAGAAAAATGCACACTTTGAGATTCTAATCTTACTCCTTGAAGCGATCCATCTTTTCACATCATTGCTGTCATCAGCAAACTGCACCCTAAAGCTGGTTTTCCTTTTACAACTTGTGATGTTGAGGTGCACGTGCATATTATGAAGATCCGCTACTAATGGTGGTGTTCATGTTTATGGGAAGGTAGGGGGAAGGTTTAAAGGGAAGAGGATTGAACTTCAAAAACGGCTAACTCAATATATTCGTTATTTTTGATTAGAAAGGCGACTTTTTTTTTTTTTTTTTTAAATTTGAGTTAAGGCTGTTGATTTCTCTAGAGAATTGAACACAGTTTTATCATCGCGTCCTAATCATCAAACAGACACTCTGTTTATCCGAACAACCCTCATTCGCCGAAGTTTACTTTGCCATGCTTGTATGCTATCTGCAACAATGATGATCAAAGTTATTTTGGTAAGCCAGTCTTCTTACAAGGAACTGTGTACGCCACAATCGATGCAGTAACAATAAAAGAGTAGCTGCTTGTCAGATAATGAAAGCTATCTGGAGCTGCAAGGATAAAAGAAGAGATTTTGTTGCCTCGTTACATACATTTAATGATACCAAAAACGAAAAACTCCTTCATAGGCAGACTCTCAATCAACATCACAACTCGTAGTAACAATAAGAGTAGGTACTTGGCAGATAATGAAAGCTAGCTGGAGCTATTTATCTATTATTAGTCATATAATAAATAGTTATAAACTATTTATCTAATATTAATTTTAAATAATAAAAAGACTTCTTTTTTAATAAAACTTACTTTCGAATTAAAATAATTTTCTAAATTCTTCAAATATATTTCATACACCTTATTAAATAAAATATAAAAATATATAAAAGATTTGTCGAATAGATGTTATTCTTGATTGACACCGGATTTTGTTTCGAATGAATCAATCGACCGTGAGATGCGGTGATTGATTCATTCAATCCAATACCCTTGGAGGGTAATGGATGGCAATGCTGTAGCCAGTGAAGTTCTAACTGAGGCTCGGCTATTGCTGTTACCCTCCTGCCATGATCAGAGATTGAATAGCTCAATAACACCTTATCCCTACACTGTCCTCTACAGATAACGGGGAAGATGAAAAGCATTCTTGCTTCGCCCCTTTAAGCCAGTCCTTATAAGGACTATAAGGATAAGGTTATTCTTGATGGAGAAGGAGAATCGACCGTGAGATGCAGTGATTAATACCCTTGGAGGGTAATGGATGGCAATGCTGTAACCCACCTGCCATGATCAGAGCTTTAATAGCTCAATAACACCTTATCCCTACACTGTCGTCTACAGATAACGGGAAGATTAAAAGCATTCTTGCTTCCCCCCTTTAAGCCAGTCCTTATAAGGACTAAGTTATTCTTGATGATAATCGCAAATATAAATTGGTGCTAATAGATAACTGAAAAAACCGACACAAATGAAGTAAATAATCGTGAGGTTTATTGTTCTGAAAATTCGGCAACAGATTTTATGGCACAAAGTGTATTTATCCACTTACAACAAGTGATGATAGAAAAATACATGTGAAAGGTAGGCAGGAACGGTTGGGGGGGGGGAAGAATGGTGTCTTTTCTTTTCTTTTATTTTTCCATCTTCGGATCTTGAACAGAAATACCACCAGGCTTTAAATAATAACTCCATTTTCTGTATGCACTGAATAAAAGTTCGGGTGGTGTGGTCGAGTTCAGAACAAGTGATCGGAACACAACACAATATAGAGGCAATCAGAATAAAAACATTTAGAATATACTGTACATCTCTGCAGTTTGTAGAAAAATGTCATTTCTCCACAGATTCGAATAATTTAAATGATAACAAATATTTGAGATGGCAAACAAGAAAGTTTGTACTTTCACAATGCTATACTTCAATTATTTTAATGCTGTTATCTTATAAGCAGGATGAGATACTTTAAAAGGCGTTCTACGAGATAGTTTCTTGCAATTATTTTGCACTAAAATACATAAAAATTAATAAAAGTTTCCAGTAATATTTATTTTTATTTCAAATATTTTCATTTAAATTGATAATTAAAGGTAAAACATATTTTTCTTTAAAAAACTAATACACCCTTTTTTTCCCCAAATCCTGGAAAATAAGTAATTACCTATTTTCTAAATTGCTTGATATCACATGTTTTAAGTTATCATTAAAAACAACGAAAGATAAGACTATACAATTCTGTAAAGATTTATATTTAAACACAAGTAGTTATAATAGCTGCAAAAAGAATACTTTAGGGTTTTATTCGATGATAACGCTCAGAAGTACTCCATCTGCATTTTATCGTATTAAATTTCTGTTACAGAAAATGTAATGATATATTTATTTAGGTGATATATATATATATATATTTTTTTTTTAAGTAGAGAAAATATCTTTCTAAGTAGAATACTGCTAAAATACAAATTTGTTTTCTAAATAAAATTATTTAAAAACTAAATCATCAGTTGTTTATTTAAGTATAGAGTGTTTAAACGTATTTCTTTATTTTCTGTAATACTTAACACGAAAAGCGAAAATGCCTGGCTGCATTTGTAAATTTAGGAACTCGAGGCATTTCGCTATTCGTTTGATTTTATTTTTTTGGAAATACAACAGTAAAATACCCAAACATTCATGTTTAAACTACCCCACAATGAAAACAGGAACATCGTTTAAGATGAATATTTATCTACAAGCATAGTTCATCTCTGATTTTAAGTATATTCACAAACAAATCAGAAAAAAATATTCAGTGCGTTAAAACTGCGCATGCCTGTTTAAGTAATACGTAACAATATACGTATTCTCAGTTGTTATTGAGACCAATTGGGTAAAGCGCGACCGGTGTCCTTTTGTTTAACCAATAAATTAGTTTACAATTCGAGTATTTAATCAGTAATTCGTATTAAAACCAAGTATGTAACGGCAACTTATGTTTTCATTATGCTTATGTTGTCTGCCATCTCAAAACACAATACATAGATTACAAACGCATTATATACATGAACAACACTGATAAAACTGTACATAATTCGGTTGCATGACTTTTTTGTGACCAGGGCTCTGGATATGGTCTTAACGCGTCACGGCTGCGTTTTTTCTCACTGTCATGCTTAGGAAAGCTACCTAGCAACATATTTTGGCAGCGATCAGGAGAGAAAGAGAGAAAGAAAAAAAAAGTGTCCTCTCACGAGAAAAATTACTGGCTGGAGTCTGAAGACGTGAGGGCACTTGACCCCGTCGTTGCAGCGGGTGCAGAACTAGGAGCTGGCGTCGTAGTGCCGTTGTCGGTCGAAGACTCTGCCGGAATAAGTCCTTCTTTCATTCTCTTTTTTTGCTTCATCCGCCTATTTTGAAACCAAATCTTTACCTGTGTTTCGTTGAGCTGAAGTGCCGTAGCAATTTCGATCCTCCTCGCTCTGGTAAGGTACTTGTTAAAATGAAATTCTTTTTCGAGTTCGGTCAGCTGTTTGGTTGTGAAGTTGGTCCTTCCTGATCCCGGTCCGGATGCGGCGTTGGCATCTCCGCTTGAAAAGCCGTAGTCGATCTTGTTTCCTGCGAAAAAAACAAAAGAAACATATTCAGAAGACATTTTAGAAAAAACATTTCAACTTAAATATATAAACACATTTTTTGTTTAAAATTAATTTAAAAAAATTTGTGCTTATTTCACACACACAAAACTTATTTCACATACACACACACACACACACACACACACATATATATATATATATATATATATATATATATATATATATATATATATATATATATATATATATATATATATATATATATATATATATATATATATATGTGTGTGTGTGTGTGTGTGTGTGTTTGGCTTTCCGAGATATTGATTAAATGGTTGGACAAGTGGATAACCTCTTTGCTCCCCGGCCAACATACTGGGACTTTAAATCCCAGGATAAGCATGGGCGTTTACAAATGTGTTTGGTAGAATGGATTTCATTGTCCGGTGTGAGACTACCCACCACCACCGTACTTACCTGGTGGCTTGAAGAAGCTGCTCGAAAAAGTTCCATGATGGTCTGCAGAGTAGGGCTGATGGATTATCTACTCCTTTGTCTACACATAGTAATATGCAATTGGTTTACAACCTTTCTTAGGTGGACTGGGATACATGAAAAAACGTAGGCTTATTGGATTGTTTTTCTTCTTCTTCTTCTTCTTCTTTTTTTTTTTTTTTTTTTTTTCATTTTCTTCTCGCATTCCAAAAATGATGACGTTTTGTCCAATATATTCAAATAACTTTTCGAGCTTTGCAGTAACCTGGATCCAAGAAAAGACAGCCAACGCTGGAGCATTATTAGAATCCTAGACAACAATATCAAAGAAGAGAACCAACAGAAAACAAACTATCATAAATGCTGGGAAACAAGCTATTACAGATCAATAAATTGAAAACACACTGGCAAAAACCTATTCAAACAACTCTAAACTTTATTATAACAGAGAGGACAAAGCCCGCAATAAACTCACAGGTAAAATACTAAACAAGCAAGAACATACCAAACTAATGATATCTTCTCCGAAGAATTTACACTAAGTGAACTAAATTCATCAATCGAGAAAACTGCACCTAATAAATATCCTGGTAATGATCTTATCTTTGGTCATATGGTCAAACACGTTGGCAAAAACATCAAAGAATAATTTCTGGACATTCTCAATACCTCTTGGCGAACGGGCAAACTTCCAAAAAAATGGAAAAAAATCAGTTATTGTACCCATCCTGAAACTTGACAAAAATGCTGCAGACTGTCAAAGCTATAGACCTATCGTATTGACTAGCATACTCTGTAAAATTATCTCTGTAAAAATACTCTAAAAGAATCATACACTCCAGGCTCATGCACTGGCTGACAAAAAATAAGAAAATTAACTACTACTAAACTGCCTATAGAGTCCGTCATTCGACAACAGGTCAATTATTCCAATTCTGCCAAACAATAATAGACTCATTTCAGGAAAAACCAACAAAAAAGACAACTGCCATATTCCTTTATATGACTGCTGCTTTCGATCGTGTTTGGATCAAAAAATTAATACAAACAATACATGATATTGGAATTAGAGGAAACGCTTTAATCTGGATTGCTGATTTCATTAGAGGAAGAAAGATCAAGGTTAAAATCAATGCAGCAATATCAAGAGAGCGGAAAACCTGGGCTGGTGTTCCCCAGGGCTCAGTACTCAGTCCCTTACTATTCCTTCTATATGTCAATAACATTCATCCCTATCTTACAGAAGATACCAAAGTAACTTGCTATGCAGATGATATAGCCATCTGGCACACTAATGCTAAAATAAAATAATCAGAGGAGATTCTAAACAAATCCATGAGAGGATTAGAAAAATGGTCAGATGAACTTAAGCTCAAAATCAACCCTTACAAAACAAAACTAAGCACCTTTAGTACAGACAGGAAAAACAGATATTCCTATAATCCCAAAGTCATGATCAACAACAAGCTAATTGAAAAAGTCACAAATCCAAAATACTTTGGTATTACGCTTGATCAGGAATTACATTTTACACAACGCATCTCTAAGACTTCCAACAGAGCTATAAAAAAATTAAATATACTGAAAAGGCTTTGTGGAACAAATTGGGGCGCAAAGCCAAAAATCCTCAAAACTACTTACGCTACACTAATAAGGCCAATAATGGAATATGCAGCACCTATCTGGTCACCTTTGGCCTCATCGGTAAAGGAAAAATTACACAAAATACAAGCAAAAGCATCCAAGATTATTATTGGTGAAGTCTCATCCACTAACAACATCAGAACCCAACAGGAATGTGGACTCGACTGCTGGAGGACAGACGAAAATTTGCCACCAAAAATTCATAAATTATAATTCAATATGATGGTCTTGATCAGCTAAATGCCACATAAACAAAGAACCTCTATTTTCTAGTCCTTTACCTCCAAATATCTCCATAAATCTGAACCTTACCAAACTCTGTACAAAAAAAGAATCAAAAGAAATGCTCAAAGAAAAAGGCCTAAATACTATCAACCTTTTTTCATCCTCCAAACAGGTTATTTGTTATACCGATGGATCGCCAGACACCAATATGATTAATGGAGGCGCTGGTGTTCTCCTTCTACTCCCGAAAAGTGATTCAATAAAAATTGGATCTGGGAGAATTGCTTCCAATTTTACCAGCAAACTTTACGCAATAAATAAAGCACTCGAAGCCTACTTAAAATTATCATCATCTCAACAATCTAAGGGAATGATAATTTACAGTGACTCAAGATCAGCTATGGAGGCAATCAAAAATGGCAATACCAAACTTACACAAGACACCCATGAACTCTTAAATCAGCTAAAGTGTTTAGGAAAAAGTTGCATTTTACAATGGATTCCTGCTCATGTAGGCATTGATTATAATGAAACAGCTGATAAATTAGCAAAAGAGGCCAGAGAACTCAACCAAGAAACTCACATGATAACTCTTGTTGATGCTAACGCACTAGCAAAAGCTAAACTAATTCCACTGAAATCAGTGATACAACATCAAATTCCCAAAACCAATGCTGACAGAAAGACCTTCATCACGATAGCAAGACTACGAACAGGACATTCTAGAGGAATGAAGATCAATACAGATGATACGAGAACATACAGAAACTGCAACATCTGCCCCAATACTGAATTGATACCCACTCACATCTTTGCCTGTTCACAATTACAGCAGCTTTGCAAGAAATAGATCCTAATCCTGAACAACAGCTCTATACAAACAAAATCATCGACATAGCCGAAGCAGTTCATGGATCACATGGAAACATCTAAGACTCTTCAAAGGACAAGACAACAACAACAACGCTTCATAAATGCCATGACTGGAAACTCCAAAAAGTTCTCAATGTTACTCATTCCATTGGCTAAACAAACGATTATATTTCAAGTTTTTCTCATATTCAATATCCCTCACATACTTTATCGAGAATTTAATTGTCTTATGTTCACAAGTTGGCCTGACATTACACCTACACATGGAAAGCGCCTTTCCTATTAATAGTGTAAGAGCGTGTCATCGGCCTGTGGATATTTCGAAGCTTGTTAGTGGTCTTATCTCGGATAAGAGACTGGAACCCAGAATACCATAAAATATATCGGTGTTAAAATGGAACGATTCCATGGTGTGATATCTTACTCGGATTGGCGTGGATTCAAATTCCGTAAACGAAGAATTTTTTTCTTCAAAACTTTTTTAAACTGAGGTCCAGTTCCCTAATGGCAGAATTGCCCATTGAAAATTCCATTAAAATTCTGCAAACAAGTAAATGATGTTAGAAGCAAGACAGCTGTTGTTAACCACAGTTCGGTAACATTTCATAATAGTAAACAAGTGGGTTTCTTTGTAATTAAATCCAATCGTTGGTAGGCCAAATTTACTTGGCTGTTGAATATTATTAACTTAAAAGCAAACTCATTTATCTACATCAACAAATCTGTAATTTGAAAACGTCTTATCCATTCTGCAATCTGACAATCGTATCCCCACCCTCAGGATTCATCTTCGAACAAGGTAATGAAACAATGAGAGATTCGTAACAATAAATGGCGCAGAATTCTTAAGCCAACTAACACTCGAGACCCTGCTGCTCAAAAAGCAACCCATCTGTGTAAAAGTACAGATTAATTTTTCTGTAGTTGCACCAATAATTTCAACCACTAGGAAACTATTCTTAAAAAACAACAACATCCTAAACGCCTCAAATCTTAAAATAATTCACAACTTCAGCGCCAACGACGGGAATTTTTTTTTTTTTTTTACCTAAGATAAAATATAACTCAGGAGCGTTTTTAAATCGACACCCTTTCGGTCTGGCGCGTAGGTCAATGCTCTACTTGCTCATCCCTAGGATCGACCACGTTCAGTTATTCATGCAGTATCAAGTCGACCAACGTTATCGCGTAGACAGACTCGGTTGTTGAGCCTTACGTTCTGGCTCTTCCTTGACATCTTACTTTTATATTTCCAATTATAACTAAATAATCAATCCCAAAATAACTACGAGGAAACTTATAAAGCCCACCCGTTTATCAAAGCGTTTTTAACATCCGTTGTATCGTTGTAAAATTCGTTGCTCCTCCACCCGTGGGTGTTAATATACCCTAATTATCCCACATCGCCTCTCCTCTTCCTCCTCCTCCCAGACATTCACAAGTGTCTGCACTTAGATTAACCTAAGTCTCTTTTTTTTTTCTTTTTTTTTTTGTCTCCTTTCACTTACACCTACTCACGACATCAATTCTCGTCTGCCCCCTTTACACTCACCCCCCCCCAACCGACTGTCTCTCTGTTGCTTTCTCCAAATAAGCACATTAAGCGAGGAGTCGAAACCTTTTACTTCTAAACTGCAATAAATCTTTTAGCCTCGTTTTCTTCCGCTGCCGTTCTCCGACGACAGATGTATTGACCGATTCCGTAGTAATGAGTGTCGTACGCGGTTGCCGACAATGTAGTAGACGTCAGTTTGCGACGATGAAATGTTGTAGCGCGGTGGTTTTAAAATTAGCAAAACAAAGGCAAGTTTGGAATGAACTCTGTTTTACCCATGCTGACGCCTCTGGCAGTACAGATAATTGAAGGAAGAATAATGACATCGTTCAATTGATTTGTCCATCATGGTCCATTATTCACCGCTATCGAGACACACGAAAGATGGTTTCTTGAAAGCTATTGAAATTCTCAGCTTCTCTAAGCAATGCATTTAAGAATGGTTGAGACATACGAAGTCAGAATGATAAAAGGAAGAATTCCGCGATTGAAGACCGTTTAATGGATCACAATTAAACCAGATTAATTTCGTTCAATTCACATTATTAATTGGTTTCTTTATTTCATTTCTTTCCCTATAAAAATAATACAGCTTTGTAAGATTTATAAAAACAAGTTCAACAAATCACCCTTCCCCATTTTCATTCTTGAGTTCGCCAAGTTGGACTTTGAATAACTCAATAACTTTGAATACAATTAGTTACGTATTTTAGAATATTAAATCTGTGACAAAATTTTTAGCTAAGAGTAAGAACGTCTAGAGATGGGTTTGAACTAAAAAAAATTAGTATAATTGACGGGAAGTCTTTTAAATATTGAAATCCCCACCGCTCCTTCAAGTTGTGTTTAAGGAACGCTTATAGTATTAAAAACATGGTATTATAACAATATTTTATCCGATTTTGTAGAAAGAACCAATCACACGAACTGCAAGAACACTTCTCATCAATGAATGTCCAGAAACGTACAGTTATTCGGAGTTTATTGGATTCTCTTCATCGAAATACATTTCTCTTCCCATTCCCGTCTCAAAGATATTCCCCAGCATTGCAAAGAAAATAAATCACATACTCCTTTTCAAAACAAGTAACCGACAGATAAATTAACAAGGCCAGCAATTCACAGATGACTAATATTAATTGTGAATGATGTTTGAGCACCTCCATTCACACTTTATGTTAGCTGTTGGTTCGTGCTTTGATTTATGACGTAACCGACACAATGGGATAAATATGGAGCAATTTAACTGGCATGGAAGAATATTGGAAAAGCATTTCGCTAACATGTACTTATCAGAAAGTGCGCTCAATCGCTTATGTTGGGGCTTCTGTGACAAATCTGTGCTTTTTCACAGATGTCTGTGGTGAAGTGTTATCGTACACAAAAAAGTAATGGACTTTGCTACTGAAGTAAATAGCCGGCTCCTCAGTGGCGTGGTTGTTAAAAACCATTGTGCTATTGTTGACTAGGCGCGAGTTTGGTGTTGTTTGTTACCAGATTATTGTGTGAATCTAAACAAGCTTAGATATTAAATGGTGACTTAAATGACAAAAGTACACGATTTTCTTAGTATATACTCAATTTTTCTTTTAAAGTTGAATGTGCCTTTTCCATTTTTTATATCGATTTACTCATATGAATCTCATCCATTCCATGATTCAAATCCCAGCCACTTCAAATAAGCAAGGTGGTTGGTGGTCTCACACCCCTAATAAAGTTCATCTCTCGCCTAGACATTCACAAACCTCTCTGACGATCTTCAACTGAGGGCCAATTAGAAATTATCTTCAATTTCTGTTTTATTTTATTTTTTGTTTTCTTCTTACTTATAGTATTGTGTTTATGCTCAAGTAGGTTTTTATTTTAAGTTTCAAAAATATGAAATAAAAGACAAACCATCTTTTCCATTATTTCTATGCTATTGGCTACTTCCTTCCAATTATCATATATATAACAATTTTTGACAACCGAAGATTACTGCGCCACGAATGTGTGTCCAGTGGTCAAACAATTATTCACATTTTCCAGTAACCTTGACTACTGGATTGTTCCTCCAGAAAATCTCAGGTCAGTTCAACGCACTACTGCTACGATATTTATATATTCCGAGCAGGGTCGCTTGCCGCGATTTCGTGCACCCTGTTGCAACTACAATGATGAAAAGGACATTCGTCTGAGAACTGCACTGCTCTCCAGAACTAACACAAAGGTGATCAATCATTTGCTGACCCCAGTAGATTCGTTCCACTACATTTCCTTCATTCTGCAAAGATCTTCTCCCGCTACAATGCTCATGGAGATCTAGCTTTTGAGGTGTCCGACGACCTCTTTGATGCACCCCAACGTCCTCTTGCCTCTTCTGTACTGAGAGGTTTAACCAACCTGTGGCTATAAATGTTGTCTGCTAACAACAGTATTAAGCTACTGACAGTGTAACAATGTTGAATATTATTACGTCAGTGATATTAGCAATGTATGACGTAATAATAGTTGTCTTGCAGCTGCAATATATTTCAGCTGAATAATAATATATGACGGAAGGAAGAAGTGCTTAATGCTGTCTGCTTACAGATTACAAAAAAAAAAAAAAAAAAAACCTACTAATTTTCATAATTATTTCGTATATGTTACAATGTATATGTAGATAATCAAAATGCATATATAGATACAATTTTAATGTTTTTATAATGAAATCACGGCACCCCCCCCCCGCCCCAAATAACTTTCCGCTTACTATCATAACAGTTTTGTTTGTTTGATGAAACCTTTTAAGCGGTCGCATTCAATCCCCATCGTGGTTGACTGTGGCCACTCCCTCCTGTTGGAAATCCGAACCTTCGGCAACGGCCTAACCCTGGTCATCTGTTATCCGACCCAATGAACGCTTATTCCGCGTTCATGGACGATTTCCGTCGCCTGGATGACGTGACCCTTAACGAGCGCCAGGAGATCTGACGAGAAATCATCTCACTCCCTAAGGAGACACGAACGACCGAACACGGCCGCACGTTTACGGGGAGGGCCAACCGGCTGCAGACACGTGACCGAAGCGTTCCAATCCATGAGTCAGTTAATTTTGCTGTCACCGCTAGCTGTCAGAGACCGCAAGGCCAAATGTTCATAGGAAATAATTAAAAGAAAATTAAAAACGAAGGTAGATAGCCTTTAATAGAATAATGGTTGGCTCAAACTACCGTACCGAAGCGTGAATTAATTGGGTGCACACGAAGGAATTCAAAAATTGTCGAACCAATAAAAATCACCGAAGACTGGAATGTGAAATCTGAAAATGAACTTAATTATAATTCCCAAATAATTCAATTAAAAAAAAAAAAAAACGAATATAAAAACTAATTTTCCTTATCTAGTAGAAGAAAAACTCGACTTAAGATTTAATGGAGTAATTATTTTTTTAAAAAAAATATGTTTTTAAATTCAGTGTCACTATTCTAATCATTTTCTTTTCAATTGAGAAACGGATGGGATGAAAAATGATCAACGAACATATGGATACGGTGAATGATGCAACATAGAGGAACTTCACATACCCAACAATGAGCTATTGATCGAACGGGTGAAGTATTGGAGTCACAAGAGTGCAGAGTAGCACGCAGTCTGCTTCGTCAACATCTTCAGAGAGACAGTGGTTGTTGATTGTAGTTGTTGACTGTGACATGGATGTATATTAGTCAAATAGGAGTTCAGTTTATTTCACTTTCGTATCTCTTTATACCTTAATGAAGTAGTTTCAATACTCAACATGGTTGTATACCTTAATGAAGTAGTTTCAATACTCTACGTAACAAAAACAGAGAGAGAGAGAGAGAGAATTAATTTTATAGAGGATAATCTAGACACAGGAAGAATTGATATCAGATCTTCCTGTATCGTTCTAACGAAAGGTATAATTTTCTTGTCCTTGATAAACTATATTTGAGGAAACTTTCCTCCAGAGCCATGTCACCGCGTTATATGGTGTTATAACGACATCATATTACCAACATTTGTAAGTATCTCCCATTAAATTTTTACATTTAGATCACCTGACCTACAAAAAAGTGGAATTTAGAGTAAAATCATTCAAAACATTTGCCGCGAATATTTTTTAATAAATAAATAATGTACCAATATTTCCACTAGGATGTGAAAATATTGGTACAAAGATTTTGCAAACCTTAGCAAAAGAAAATAAACTTGTTGAATAGATATTTTTAAGATAATCAGATAAATTAGCATGTAAAGAATGTAATAAAGGATGTTTATTGTTCAAATTAAATAATGAGATAAGAAAAATAAACAAAAAATAAAGTGGAATAGTCAAAATAATTAGAACATGATGAAGAAGCTAAGAAGTAATTTAAATCCAAAAGAAATAAAAATAAATGAAAGTATAAAATTAACAAGCATCAGATTAGATAAACGTAAAATCTGTTTACGTGATACGTACGTACAGGTGCGCACATACAAATTAAGTACTGCTATTATTAGGTGGCTCCTTCAAGAAGTCCAAAGACTCACTGCGGGAGGGCACTCTAACTTCACACCATCTACACTATTTAATTCTCCCTCTACGCACTCAAAGCCACTATCCACCATCTAAACTGTACCATTTACAGTTTCAGTAATAGTATATTTGTCTGTAAAAGTGGCGCACTCAGGATTTAATCTTGGAGGGGACCGAGCACTCAAGATTTAATCTTGGGGGGGGGGGGAGTTGAGTAGACGATTTGAGAATACACACCACGCATTGCATGCGAGCTATGAGTGAGCATCTGCATTGATCGCCAATACATGATACCCGTGATCTCCTCTGGCCCGGCTCGGTCAAACGAAGTAGCGCCCGAGCATTACTTCGTTCGCCTTGCGTTCACAGCGGCCAGGATTCCCGAGAGCTATAGGGTCATCTTATGTGACCGCTAATTCATAAGTAGCAGAGAAATAGAAGACACGATACGACACAATATAAATTAAAAAAAAAAAAAAAAAGAATTTTAATTAGGAAAAGATTTTTGGAAATTTTTCTAGTATTTTTTTTCTTTTTTGGGGGGAGGGGGGGGGGGGCAGGTCCCCTTGACCCCCACCCTGGGTCAAGGGGAACTGCGTGTGTACTCGAGCCGATTTGCTTGTGGGATGAAAAATACAAGTGTCCGAAAAAAAAAAAAAAAAAAAAAACGTGCTACTTTTCTCTCACCTTCAGTTTGATATATACAGGGTGTTCGGGATAAATTTGACAGTTTCGTAAGGAAAAAGAAAATCTTCTTTGTATCTATTAAATTTAATGAATTGACAAAAAAACATTACAGGCAGAGTTAATTACAATACTATCAACAAGATTTACTCAAAATAACCACCATTAGCATCGATCACAGCTTCAATTCTGCTTCGGAACCTCGAACAAGCTGATGCTACAGTCTCCCTGGGAAGGGCCGCAAAAACTGTTTTAATTTTATCCATTAACTGGGCTTTTGTATTACTGGAAGTGCGATTGGTGTCTTTTTCAACTGCGCCCCATACAAAATAATCCATGGTGTTAAGGTCTGGGGAGTTTGGAGGCCAAACATTTGGACTGGTGAAGTCGTAGAAATTTTCAGACAACCATTTTTGACTTTTCCCAGAGGTGTGGCAAGGGGCCGAATCCTGCTGCCATACATACGGCCTACCATTGGCTACCCTTGTTATCCAGGGCTTGACTACAGTTAGCAACTCCACGAACAAAGCCCGAATTCCAATGCCAGGGTTCTTCAACACCTGTTCCTGCAGATTTGCGAGGAATTCTGCTGTACGAACGCATTCAGATCGTCTGCTAGGGATCTTTCTTCTTGCTACATCCTCGTAGTCACCATTGCAAGTCTCTAGTTCATGCCTGATTGTTTTTACTGTATTCAGGGAGCATTGGGCAGCAGTCGTAATATCCTTATTTTGATGGCGGGCACGAATCATCATGATACAAGTTATTCTCTTCCATGATTCAGGTGGGTTCCAGCTATCCATCCTTTCTGACATCTTGTATATGAATGAAGAAGGGTCCAAACTTTTAAATGAAGAGAAGTGTGTATTAATACATGTAACTTACGGAAAAATATAATTAATTATAAATATGTCAAATTTATCCCGAACACCCTGTCTATATATATATATAAATATTCCTTTCGTCATAAGGAATAGCTCTATTTTATTTAACTTAATGGGGGAGGGGGGGGTATAGAAGTAAAGATGTCAAAATTCGGAATAAAATTTTTTAAAATGAAAAATTGAGATTTTATTTTAAATAAAAAATAAGAATAAGGATGAAATATGACTGAACAATTTAGTAAGATAAAATATTTAGGAACAGAACTACGTCATTGCACTAAACGAAATACAAAAACAAGCAGTGAAGGCTAGTAGCATATCTGGATATTAAACAAAAAAAAATAGTTATGAGAATGAAAAGATTAGAAAAATCTGTAAAAATACGAATAATTAATTATTTGAATTGGAAGGAAGAATGGAAAAATCATAAAGTGTAACTTTTAGTTCAATAGCGAAATTTCAGTTGTTTACTGTGCAACAGAAAAATGCAGAGCTAAACAAAAGTTGTATATATATATATATATATCAGCTTTAATATTTTGCTGAATTTACACTTGTTCTTAGAATTTATTTATTTCTCTATGTTCATAATATGTTTATTTCTTAAAGAAGCCAAGATAATATTCGTGGAAATATGTTAAGCCTCGTTAAAGAAGGAAAATTTATTACCTTATTACAACCAAAATAATTCGAAACACCTGGAACTAATTTAGTCTCAACTTTCGCAATGTGTTTAAGAGCAGTGTTGCTATTTCCCGCTACGGTTTTAAAAATAAATAAAACAGCCAGGTGTCCAGGAAGAAACAGAACATTTATTTTTTTGAACAGGAAGCCTTGCGTAATGTTTTGTGAAAACATGCTGAACTTTGTAGCTTCTCTAAATAGCAACAGTTTGTTTATTCTAAGTTAGAGCAACATATTTTACTGTTTTTTTTTCTTTATTTTGTACCAACATGTAAAACCGGAAGTATACACAAGCACAGAATAATGTAAAACACAGATTACAAAATTAGTACAGTTAACGAAAAAACGAAATACATTGTAAATAAAATTAGTTTGTTTGTAATTCTGTTAAGTTTAAAAATAACTTGCTTAGGTGATAAATGTAGAATATTATAGATCCTGCTATATTTTATAGCTGAATATTAAAAATTTTAAAACAATTTTGGTTTCATATTTTAGTAATGTATCCGGTTATTTAGGTACAGTATTACAAATCTGGTGTTGAGATTATATTTACGTACTTTCATGGTAATTCAAGATTTCGTATATTCATTTTGAAAATATTAGCGAACTCGGATTTTTTTTATTTTATTATTTTTTTTTTTCACTGTTTATACGAAGCACTCAATTTAGCAGCAAGTTTCTGGCAAACTGAGTCTTTAGCGCTTAACTTCAAGCTGTGTTGTTAACTGCGTTACTAACTGACAGATATTAACAGTTCAGGTATCTTTTTTAAAATGAAAGTAATTTTTTAATTATGTTCATTAATTATGCAAATTTATTAAATTTCGAGATATTTACTTTCATTCACCTGTCTTTTATTCCGGAGAATGCTTGCTAATCATTCTTCAAAATTTATTAAACTAATTTATAAATTATCTTATTTTTAATTTTAAAACTTCATTTTTAAGATACTTTAAGTGATTTATTCGGATTTTCCAATTAAGAAAAAGGGAAAAAAAACTGAGTTTAAGTGTGCAATTTTCAGTGCGACTGTTTTTGAAGTAACAATGAAAAAGACACAAGATTAGCGATTCATTTGAACGCCTTTAGAACGCAGTCGCAAAGATAACGTGACATCAACTTGTGATTAGCAATTCCTTTTATATTGGCGCATTTTATCTGAAGGTGAGTTAGCCAGTCTCAAGCGGTGGTGGTAAAGTTTTTACTCCAGCAAACTCGGGTTTTCATCACACAATAAAAACCAGCACACACTCAACTAGACAACAACACACTGATCGCATGAAAAGATCAGATAAATAATAAATACAATAACAGTGATATTTGTAAACTGGCTGCTGTTTAATTTCAGAATGCGATTCCGTAACAATTTTTCTATTAAAATGTTCCATACAAAGAATAACAGTAATGTTTATTGCTAATAATCATTGATTGGGCATAGTTCTAATTCATTTTGTTGTTCCTGACTTATTTTGAATGTGTTAGTTTGGGAATGAGTTACTGGTGGGTGTTCAAAGGAAGGTTTATGTTGCTGCATTGAGATGGCTGTCACAAAGAGGCGGACTTGTTCGGAATCCCATGAGTACATTGTAAGGAGGGATGGACCTTAAAAAGAATGATGAAGGGTCTCTTTGATTTCGTACGGCTGACCTAAGTAACGAGAGACCTACTGGAATGCTGTTCAGACCGAGATGAGCTTAAAATGGCTGTCTAGTTACCTAGACAAATGATGTATGAGAAGGCCTTTAACCTACGTAATAGTAGGTTTTTTTTTTCTCAAGGGGAGGGGGGGTTGTACGCCGTTTTGTTTGTGTTGTGAATTAGCTAATGTATGTAATACAACTTAATTTGCATTCTCATAAGCCGGATTAAAGTAGTACTGGTGTTCCTCGTGAGTGAGACCATTGGCCGAAATGAGGGTTCGTTCACATGTTCTACCCATTGCTGTTTTACACCTTTTGGGTGGGTGTGTTTTAGTATTGAAGCAGGGGTCACATCTTTCATGTTGAGCAGGTTGTCAGACCAATATTCTTTTTTTTTTAAAGCAGATGAGGGAGTGAATCATTAAAAACCTTGATAGAATTTTAATATAAAATAACACAAAATTAAAAAAAAAAAAAAGGCAAAGTTTTGATAGAAGTCCAACAAATGATTACTCAGAATAAACGTGTTTGAAAGCCACCTAAACATAATTTAGGTTGGTAAATTGTAATTTAAGCTTAATGGTTGCAATTTGTGACAGGACCAATGAGTGGAGTCTAATAGATTGGACAACGTCCTTTCCCCCCCATGTGCACAAAAGGGGGGAAAGTCAACCAATTCGTTAATCATCCCGAAAATTTGATCCAGAGTCAGTCAATAAATGATATTCAGTTATTCTCTTCAGCTCGATATTCTTCGTGATATTTTACGTTTTTACGTGATATTTTACGTGATATTTAACGTAAGATGATCAAGGCATTCGTCAACAGTATCTTACACCGGGAGATGAAAATCATCTACTGTTTAAAGGCATCTGCAAATTTTCATGCCACAAATGGATTCGGACGAACAGCCAATAGAGGTCGGAAAGTGGAGGTGCTAATGAAGAATTAATTATTTTGTAATTAATGCAAAATTTTATGTTGCTATAAACTATAAAATGATTTTCAATGGTTTTATCACTTTTTATTCGCTTTCAGTGCAGCTAATTCGCACACTTGCATTCTGTGAAATATGAGGGATTTCAATGTAAAGAAAGTTAACGTTTTTTTTTAAATTATTATTGATTTAACTGCTATTTCCATCGTTCTCTCTAGCTATTCCCCCCCCCCTCTAATTATCAGAGTACAGAGTTTTCTCTATGAGAAAACTTTGGTAAACATGCATTTGAAGAGGAGATTCTTATTCAGGAAGGAATTTTGTTACTTAAAGAAGAATATGAAAAAAACGATGATTGTAATGCAGTGTTAGATTCTTAAAAACACATTATATTGACCTTTTCCAGAAACACATAGTAGCGAACAAATTAATCCGAACAAGCCGAATTTTCATCAAGTTTTTGGTTTGGTTTTTATTTCAGTTCACAATAGTTGGTTTTAGTTCAATATTTTGGTTGAGTGTTGCATGTTTTGACTTTTTCTACGATGTTTATTAACTGCGTTTTTAATAGTGTAAACAAGTTGACATTAATAGTGTTTAATTCAGTTTGTGTAGCTATCAAAAAGAAAGCGTTCAAAATGTATTCTTTCTCAGCACACATCCACGACTCAAAGACGAGTCGTTGATACGCCAGCGAGTGTGGTGTTGGTTTAGGTATTGTTAATGCGATATTAAAGAGGCTTAGGGAGAGAGAGGTAACTTTTCTTCTGACAGAAAAGGAAAACTACACTTACTCAAGATCGTTTACTAGTTAGGAAAGCAAAATTAATCCAAGATCGTCTGCTGTAGATTTAAATAGAGACTTGGCAGTTAGTAAGATTAATGTTTCTGACAAGACAGTCCATCGAAGATTGTTGGAAACAGGGAGGGTTGCCCACAGACCAAAAAAGAAACAACTGTTGACGAAGGCTATGCAGGAAAGGGGACTCCAGTGGGTAAAAATATGCAAAGATTGGACTGTTAAGAAGTGAAAGAAGGTCATATTCTCAGATGAGAGCTATTTCTTTGTCCAAGGAGATCGAATACCCTATGTTCGCAAATCAGTGGCTGAGAAGACTTCTCCCCTCCACCTCCAACAAACTTCTAAACAACACTCAGCTAAAAAGATGTTCTGGGGTTGTTTCACACATGACGGCCTAGAATCACTTGTGTCTATTGAGGGTATGATGAAAAGCGGCCAATAGATGAAACTATTGGAGAAAAGAGTGGTCCCATAGATTCAGAAAGGCAAAAAAACTCATCTTCCAACAGTATCTTGCTGCATGCCACACTTCAAAAAAAAAAAAAAAAATGAAAGAGTTCCTCAAAAATCACAACATCCAACTGCTTCGGAGGTCAGGTAACTCTCCTGACATTAACCCAATAGAAAATTTGTGGACCATAGTAAAAAGGAGACTTGGAAAATTATATTGATACAAAGGATAACTTAATACAATCCATTATAAATACAAGATTTTGAGATACAGAAATAAGAAAAATGGTTTCGTGTTTGTAGCGTCCATGGCTAAGAGAATTAATGAACTTATTAGGAACAGTGGAGCACATATTTTTGGGGGAATTCTTTAACCTTTTTTGAAGTGTGACATGGAGCAAGATCTTGTTGGAAGATGAATTCTTTGTCTTTCTGGATGTGTGGGACCACGCTTTTCTCCAACTTATTAGGAACAGAGGAGCACATATATTTTTTGAGGAACTCTTTGTTAATATGTTACTATGCTAATAATAACATACGTTATCTTTATTTACGCATAGCTGAAATATGAAGCAATGATATTAAAAAGTTCAAAAGCTGTACTATTAAAAATACTATTATTAGCAAAACTCGTTTGTTGGTTTATAACTTTTTTCTT
Organism: Typopeltis vanoorti; assembly: GCF_054136105.1. Lineage (NCBI taxonomy): Eukaryota > Metazoa > Arthropoda > Arachnida > Uropygi > Thelyphonidae > Typopeltis > Typopeltis vanoorti. The sequence goes on along the minus strand of NC_143563.1, from coordinate 97,806,857 downwards.
ATATTTTGCAACAATTATATTTAATATATAAATTTATATTTAATTTATAATTACTCTGCAAAATCAATGCGTAGATTGGATCATTTTTTATTTATTTATTAACTGATTGCAATGTTCTATGAGAGCTTACCATAATTGCAGCATTGATTTCAGTTCGAAATTGCAAGTTGCTTGCATATCTCTTTGATCAAATAATGTTGTTGCATCATACCATTATGATCAAGTATTATAAGACATTAAATTATGCCCTCGTCATTTGTTTATTTTGCGCATGCGTTACATATGTATGTAGGATGTAATCAGTTGGATCATCTGAAGGTGATGAAATGTTTGAAAGGAAAATCATACACTTATTTTTCTCCTCATTATTACATAAGAATGCCAATAACAGTTCATTGCTTGTTCTGACGTTGGATGGCATCGTGAGAACAAATCGGAACTGAAATTTCCCACAAATTCTAAACAACTTGTTAGACGAAACCTGTAAGTTTTTATGCACAAAAATGATCATGTAATGGATAATTTTATGTTACACAATTGCGATATGATAATGATCGTATCTTTAAACCGAGAAATTAATTGTAAAACATAAAATTAATTTTTATTTTTGTTTAAATGAAATACGCGAGTTCATAACATTGTTTAATGTAGGAAGGTTTATCATAGGAAAGTGTCCTCTCTCCACCTTACCCAAGAATTATATAAAGAATTATAGTAGATTGGATAACGTATTGGGTTTCCTTACTTATATTTGACTGTGTTTAGCAATGAATCCTTTAGGAGAGAGTAGAGCCAAAGGAATTTATTCATTGAGATTAAAATTTCTTGTAATAAGTCTACATTTGTTTACTTGAAGCAGATACATTCACAAAACAGTACAATTTGGAGAATTGTTGTTATCGGCCAGAGGACATACTCAGTCTACCATAGCGAGCATATCGTTATGGTATTCCTGAATGACGACAGGTTCATTCATAGCTCCACCCTGAAAACACTCATGGCTTCATTTAAAGGGAACCCACAGGACACCAGGGGTAAGAAAGAAGATGGTTAAGGAGGATTTCTGATAGGGGATACCCCTGCTAAATGTTCGGTCAGCTCATCATGGTTAAATTACCCAATCTACATAACTTACATCAGCTACTACATGCGTACTGGATTTTTTACCTGAATCCTGATGATACCCAACTAGCTAGAAACCGCCAGAAACTCCAAAGTATGCGAAATGACCTGAAACAATGATTGAATAATGGGATGTGATACCACTCATTATCACAATAATTGAATTCATAGGCGTTTTTGCAGTTTATTTATTGTCATTTGCAACATTGTATCGAATCATTTTGTCTAATTTTGTTGGTGGTTCGATCGAAACCAAAAATTCAGTATGACTCGACAAATTTTAGTAATAATCCAAAATACCTAATTTCGTTAAAATCTGTCCAACTAGAGAAGAGTTTTATATGCCTAAGCGGAAGCAAAAATGCAAGTGAAAATGCAGTCTACCTTTGGAATGTTATCGTTTAAGTAGTCAATACCAAGGCAACTCGTTCCGAAGATCGAAAAGTAAGTCATCATAATGCCATAAGGCATTATGATTATCAATTTCAAAAACTTCAAGTTTTCTTACTTGGATTGGAAAGACCCGAGTTTGAATCATATCTAGTAAGATTCGAACTCTGGTCTACTACCGGAAAAACTCATTTTTCCGGTAGTAGATTTTCCATCTGTTAAGTAGGCAAATAGGCCAGTGAAGAATAAATTCAAGATCCCTTCTCTTTAATTGTATAGATTTCCCAGTAGATACAACACTCGTAAGCATTGGCATTCTTCCAAATAAATATTTTAACGTACATTTAAATGATTACTGTAAACAATAAATACACTCGACCACTGATGCCTTTCAGTGTTGTGTGTGGGCAGTACACGTTGAGACCAAATGTTTACATGCAACCAAACATAAAGAGAACCGATTAATACATTTTGTCGTAAAATAGAAAAAAAAAATCAAAGATTTCTGAACTCATTATTTGGCAAGTATTTCTTCTTTCAGTACATACAGGGAAAAAGAATCAATTTCTATTGCACTTAGTTCGGGAAGACCTTATAAACAATGATTCATCGGTTGGTCGTTAGTTGCCATAGAGACAGACCATGTTGACTCGGTAACTAGCGTGTTCTGTTATACACTGTTACCGATAGGCAAGCAGCTTGCAGTATATATAAGATAGTTGTATTATCCAAAATTTATTAATGTGTGATAATTCGCCGATGTCACAACATGCGCAGCCAAAAAACTAAAGAAACGGAGATATTTATTGAATTATTATAAATTCATCTGTCCAGGATAACATTTCCAGACCACTCCCGTGTTCTATATACGGTGTCTATTCCGCCTCTAATAGTTATGCGGTTGAATATTGAAACTTACGGAGGGCGGGGTGTGAATGCAGTCACGCACTTACTATCAATGAGAAGCATGTAACTGTTGGGCGATATAATAAGAGGCTAGGGGCAAATTACTTTTGTGCGAGTGACTGTTGCTGGGAGACACTATTTAAATCATTCTGGGCGAAATGTCTCATTTAATAATATAAAGTGCGCAAATGTTTTAAATCGACAAAGCTGGTAAGAAATCAAAACCGCAAAGTAATTAGGAGACAAACTGAATATTAGGAAATAACCGGAAGTCGTCACCTTTGCAACAACCAACTAGTTACCATGACAAAGTAAAAAGTCAACAATGGTCATTTGGCTTCATTGTTATATTTTATTTCGTTGCATAATAGAACACCTGCGCAGTCGCAGATGGATAATAGAGAGCTGGACTACCAGCATACAATAGGCTTTTAAACTTTTACCATTAATATAACTGACTATGAGCATTTTCCAGATTTAGTTTTAATTAAAGATATCTACTCATATATCCTAGTATTCATTTACATACAGTAACAGATAGTATTCTAATTGATTATTATACTTGACAAGACACTATATTCTTGGTTTCATCTTATTTTTCTCTTCGTTATTAATTTGTTGTATTATATACATTCATGAATCAATGATAATGCACAAGGTTATCAGTGATATATTATATGAATAATAACGTGTGGGATGACATTAATATTAAGGTTTTTTTTTTTTTTTTTTTTTCCCTATTAGATACAGATTTCAGTTCATACTCTGTATCTTATGAGCACTGGCTCGAGGCACGTGCGTTAAAGTTATCCCGACGTTTAGTCAAGCACAGCATTCAATTTATTTGATGAAACAGCTTTCTCAGATGATTAAAAACAACAACAAAAAATTCTGTAAAATCACAAAATCCCATAATATTTTGAAAGGAAATATTGCAAACAAAATAATTGGAATTGTTTCATTTATATCGAAAAGTCTTCAAATATATTTGTTGTTCACGGTATCAAACTGTGAAATCAATTAAGCAGTTTGAACCGAGCCCTCGAATTTAATATTGGAAACGATGTATCTGACGTGTAGGTAATTGCTTATCCACCAAGGGATTTGCAGTTGGTTGAAAATGCATTAAAATCAGTTCATGGTTAGAAAATAAACTAAATAAAAAATTAAAATATTGCAACCGTAAACGAGCATTAATTTATTTCAGACATTTCTGTTTTTCTATTAGCTCTTAATAAATTTCTATACACAGATTAATGACTCTATTGTAAGTAATCATCTTGACCACAATTAGTCTGTCTGGAATATGCGAATCATTTAAATAATGATTGTGTTTTATAGGTCGTTATGGCAACACCTTAACAATATAGTAGTTGTTGATTTCGTAATCAAATATACGCATGGTTGACAATGAACAGTTACGTCACAATGAAATAAGCTCCATTAATGTTTCGATATGATCTTATTGTTGAAAATGAGGAATATACTGTACCCGAATGTTGGAATATTCCAAACAATGTTTTTTGGCATATAATAATAATAAAAACACCGTTATAATATTCACGAAAGGAGCTAAAGCCATTAATAGCGATAGTATTTCGAACTTTTTAACAATAACTTTTTTGTGTGCGTACAAAAACAACTCCATTTCTTCAATCACGAAAATAAAATCAATTTGTAATCGAGTGAGCAACGAATCTCTCTGTAAAAGTGAAAAATCACTTATTGTTTTGTCCTCACCAAGGCCACCATCCCACATTGTTCCGATAACATTTAACCCAGTGTATAGAACAAAGACCCGAGAGCACACTCACTTCAATTTAATTGTGTCATTTATCACGAAGTGCTCGAGACAATGTCTGAGTTCGCATGCACCACGGCGTTTGTGCTCACCCTCAACTGCTGTTAATGAAATGGAATATAGTCTTTCAGAAGTGCCAAACAAGTAGGTTACCATCCAAACAGAGCGTAACTTGGCATTTTGTGTATGCCTTCAGGCTATTATCTAATAGCAATTACACTTTTTGGTGGCCCAAATAGCTCAAACTTCTTATACTGGATAGTTTCGCCACTTTTTATTGTTGAGCGGAGAAAGGGGGGGGGGGGAGAGTGAACCAACCTAATTTTCTAAGAACAAAGCGTGTTGAATGGCGTTTAAGCAATAGGTAGTGTTGGTGTTACGAAACGATAAGTGTTTTGCGATTAGGGACTTCGAGATTCATTGTCGATTAAGGTGAAAGGTGAAACACGGAGAAATTAGCCAGCAGTCGACGAATAATGTGAACGACGTGTCTCTAGTTTCGCTGTCGAAAACATCAAGTGTATGAAAAACCTAATTTGGGTCTTTCGGTAGTTATTTCCTCCCTCCCCCCTTACCCTGTCTATTCCCCCCCTTCTACTTCAGGAAGATGCCGATAATTATTTCCGTTTAGGTTCCTAAATTAGAGCTGTCCGACTTCAGGTGACGGTGGAATGGGCGGATCGTAAGTTGGCAGTTCACTGGCGGGTCGGATTGCAGCTTACCAATCCACTCGCGAAGGGACTGTAAATGAGGCAATCTGCAATTCTATTCACCGCAAGTGAACAGAATTTAGATGATTTAGAGAACTTGTGGCTGTGCAACAATTGGAAGCATTTCGCATACGTAATAATTAAAACAATTTTTATAAAGTTGAACAATTTAATAATTATATTGTTTAGTTTTGTATAATTAAAATACTTTATATAATGAGAAAGAAAAGTGAGAAGAGATACCAAAATACGTGAAAAAATGGTCGGAATAACGATTTCAACTGAACACATAATTACGAACATACTGCAGAAGAAAGAACAGAAACACTTCAGTTTCTTATATTCTTAAATGATTATCTTCGAAACTCTTAAATCTACAGAGATAGTAAAATGAAATAAAAAATATATAAAAAAATTGCGATACAACCATAAAACAAGTGGATAAACTGGCCCAAAATGGGCAAGCAATGGATAAACTTCTCAAAATAGTAAAGAATGAATAGTACAAACTGCATAGTCCAGCTAAATGGAAATTCGATGGGGGTGGGTGGAAACCATTGTTACCTTTGTCAAGCCATGTATATCAACAGCAACATCAAAGAACTAAAAAGAAGGCAAAGAGAAGCTTGAATTTGCTAAAACTCATATGAACTCGTCTATATTTACGAAATCAAGATCCTTTGATAGGAAAGACCATCGTAAAAGACATCGAATGTCTTTTACGATGTCAAGAACCTGTACGAGGACTTTGTAACTATAGTAAGTAGGTAGATCTTTCATCTCGCAAAATCTCCGCCTACTGTTACTTATAACTGACTTATTGTAACTCCTTCCCCAAGGTGCGACTCATCCTTCATGGTTGTAATAATTTATATTATTTAGGCCCAATATTCAATCACATATACTGTCTAGGCATTCATTACACATTTATAATGATTTAAAAAACTGTATTATTATATACATGTTAAAGTGATATTGTAAAGCACTTAACTTTAAGTGTTTTAATATTTTAAAACACTCAAGAAGAGTGTTGACGATGAGATGAACCATGCTGTATTCCAAGAGCAAAAGATAGTGGAGAAATATCTCGGATTACAAACTAGAAAATATCAAAATTAGAGACAGATCATAAACTAGAGAAAGATTTATACTGGATAAAGTGGGAGTAATGCTATAAAGGAAGAGGAGGGGGGGGGGGGACAAGCGTGTTGAAAGTTTAAAGCATGACCCGCAAAATGGTTTTCTGAAAATAGAAAGTCCATGATGATCCACGGATGGCATTTATCGCAGAAACAAGCACAGAATGCCTGAAGCGAGAATCTTCTCTTCCGACTGCATCTTTTAATGTATGATTCTTCCAGATAATCTGCAGGCTTATTTTTGACATTAATCAGATTTGTGAAAGAGTGCAGAATTTATATCAGTGTTTATGATTTTAACTGCACGCATTGGTACTGATTTATTACAGTATTTACTCATTTTTAGATTTCTAAAGTTAGTTTAGCTTCGTTGATCTGTATGCATATTAATCCTGACCCATTTTTTGAAGTTCAGTATTTGGGATCTTCACTAAACGTTGTTGGCCGTGTCGGATTTCGTTATAACGAGATCCTTTTTATTGACGAAATAATTGCATATCAAAAAGTAAGAACTCATTTGGGCCGATGAATTTTAATGGCATTTGATGTTGAGGATCTCGACTAAAATCTCTCAAATGATCACAGTTTCGGTTTCCGTGTTGTCATCTTTAACATTTTTGTGCATTTGCTATCGTGACAGTTGAACGTAAAAAAAAAAAAAGTTTTTGGTAATATAAGTAGACATAATTTGGTTTTGCCGAATTTTTGCATTCAAATAGTCCTCTCGAAATGGGTTGGGTTGGTAATTTGGCATTACGGGCAGAAGGAACTAAAGCCTACGAGACAAGTGTGTGTGTGTGTGTGTGTGTGTGTGTGTGTGTGTGTGTGTGTGTGTGTGTGTGTTCTCCGATCGATTTGCCTGTTTTTTATGATGAAAAATCGTTTGAAAAACTTTTCAATCCTCCGAATGACACCAATTAACTCAAGACACTTTTAGCTGAAAAAGCCAATTGAAACAATTTGATTGCGAGTTAAATCCCAAATTTTGTTGTTGTTAATTTTAGGATATAAATTCCACCAAGACTGTACGGAATTATAATCAGTTCGAATCATTTTGATAATTTTTTATTAATAAGAATGCTTCAATTAAAACCAAAACTAAAAATGGAAATTAGGACGTATATAAATAAGATTTCCATATGAAAATCATATGCGTATATATTTGCTTTTCATGTATAATAAATGACGTCACTAAACAAGAATATTATTAAAAAATACTTTTTTTCTGATTGTCTTGAATCGTTACTAATTCCTTCCTCTCTTTTTTGCTATTGTTGTCCAAGTATTGTTTACAAATATTCATAAGTTATACCATGACAATAATAGAAAAAGCCAGTTAGATGTTGGTGATTGTTTTCAGGTGAAAGATGATTTTCATTGTCCGGTGTGAGACCCCTATCCCATTTATTGGCCTTAAGCAGCTTGAAAGATTTCATGTTCAGTCTATAGAGGAGGGTTTTGGAACTTTATACAAATAAATAAAAAGAATGTATTATAGGTTTAAAACCTTTCATGGGTAGGAGACATAAAAAAATTTCCCAAGCAATTTCTGCATCCGTGTGTTCACCTAACACAGTCAGATGGTTAAATATTAACAATATTTGCCAACTTGAGCATCTAGTCTAAAACCAATTTTCTATGCTTTTAACAGCGACATTTCATATTTCTTTTCAATTTATATTATCTTTTACACAAAAATTGCAAATCGCTTTTCTTATGTTCCTCTTTCCATGTATGTCGTTCTGCCTTAAAGGGGGGGGGGCTGAATTCTTTCTTTTTCAGCTTTGTGCAAATCACAGACAACAAATAAAACACAGCATGTTAAGTCAGTCCCTCGGATTTCGTTTGCTTCGGATAATGGGGACTACCCACTGTAACCGGATCCTTTATTTACAATGCATTGCCATGGCAGCAGGAGAATTAAAGAGGTCAAACATTCCCCTCCTTGTTAAAGGTGAGTGAAATATTTCAGACCTTTGGGCTGTCTTTCTCCAGGACTGTCTTAACTTAATTCTGATATTTCTCCTCAAGAAATAGCATTTCTTCCCGTCTCTATCTGGAAACTTAATGATGCATACATAAAGCATATTTGTGAGATTTTATTTGAATTTTGACGTCCGTTGATAATGTGTTATTGCCGTCAGTATCATAAAATAGCCTTGTTGAAACGGTGAAAAAATTGTTCAAAAATTACCCCCTTACATTAACTGTTTTACATTATTTAATTTATATAATACCTGCGATTATGAAAATTTTCACAGTTAACTTACCGATTTTCACATTATTAAGTGACAGAACATTTTTAATACCCAGACTGAAACCCCAGAATCACTTAATTTGTAGAAAAATAATCGGTCTGATTATTTATACAAAATTTCTCAGTTTGAAAATCTGAACACGTTTTATTCAAAAATCACTTCATAAAATTTAGCATAGAATCTCTTATTCGATCATTTTTCAATCACGCAATTTTGGTTATTAGAACACACTGTGCCTGTCCTTCGAAGAAATTAAAAAATGACGTAATGAGATAGATAACTACCTAGTTTTACGTAATCTTGAAAAGAAAAAAACATCTGAGTATTCCACTCCCTGTTTATAATAAAAATGAGGTATTCTGAAATATTTCAATTTTCTTTTGAATAACTAAACAACAACCCAAGGTGAGTTGGGGTGACAGATTTTTCCTTCTAGAAACTCGGATCATGCGTAAAAGAGACAAACCTGCCAGTGAACACGTAGTCGAACTCAATAGTCTCCTGGATTTGATCAACTGAACGTAATCCTAGAACAACACCTCCCCTCTCCGATAAAATGAATCAGTAGTTCTTTTGTTGGGGGTTCACGGAAATACCGTAATGCATCTTTGTAAAGATGACTGTTTTTCATTAAGGGGTGGTCACAGCATGCGCGGATCCGTTTCTGAAATAATCTAAAATTTTGTTTCCATTCCGGTGCTATTAATTAAAAGGCATGCTTGTCTTATTTTAAATACCACCAGTAAAATCTATCTTCTGGTGCAACTACAGGTCTTTATATGACTAGGCTGGATTTCCCAGTTAGGCAGTTACCTAAGGACAGCAGTGCTCCGGTATTACAAACAATAAAGTGGCATACCGGAAAACGTAAATAGAACTGAAAATTACGTATAAGAAAATCAAAAACACAATGGCAGTAATATTACATTTAAAAAAAAAAATTAAATTATACACCAAAACTGGAAATACGTAAAAAGTACAATGATATTTGATCTCAAGACGATTCTCACGTGTAAAACAAACAAAAAATAAACTTCCTGTCGATACTTGCACCAGACCTACAGGATAGGACTTAAGGGGAGGGGAGGGGGGGATAAAATCCTGGTTTTATTAAGAGAAAGAACTTCACATTGCACGTTCTCTAATTATAGAGTAGCAACTGCCATTACAAGCGGTAGCCCGTTTTTTAGTGCTTTTTTAAAGCTTCTGGATGTGACCAATGAAGCGAGACTTGCTATTAAGTAGTCAAAAATACTTCCCGAGCGACTTGTTCTTCCGTGATTTTGATGTTATCGAAGTTTACCGCGAGATTTTGTTTTATCGTTTTTAATTTTGTCTCTCATTACATCTTCATGTGTTGTAGATTGGGAGATCGAAAAATATTTTATTATAGCTGTTTAAACATTTTTACCATCTCGTGGGGGAGGGAGATACTTTTCCCGAGATGCACCAGGACAGATGTATATTATATGAGAATAAAACGGTATTATGTCATCCAACAATATTATGAGACTGGCAAGTTGTGATCGGAGCTTACCATAGATGAGAACAAGATAAGATGGTCTCAAGTAAGCTTTCATAAGAGAAATGCGTGGAACGGAACTAAGCATAAAGCTATTATATTCACGATGCGTTTGTGACAGCGCGCGAGGGTAGAAACAAGTGGGAATACCAATAAACTGAGTCACAAATATACCCATCGTTTGTGTATCCTCACTGTTAATGAGAACAGAGTAGGCAAACAGGATGATGTACTCTCGTGGAATTTATTGTCCAATATGCATGATAAGCTGGTTTGTATATACAAGATCGAAAAATATGGTTTCTAAGATACCTTGATAAAAAAAATAATAATAATAATAAATTTAATTGCACTTGAATTGGAAAATTGTAGTTGTTGATTTGATTTCGTTCTCAAATGCATGGTTGACAATAAGCAGTTACGTCACAATGAAATAAACTGCATAAATGTTTCGACATGATCTTATTGTTGACAATGAGGTAGAGGCAGTTACGTCACAATGAGAAAAAAATTGAGAAAAATTCGACATACACCGCGGATAAACACTTTATATAAATTCACATTTCGCCCTTTCGTGCACTTAATACTAATCCCACGGCTTTCTTAGAGGGTGAGTGACACGAATATAAATAGTCGGTTATCTACAAACTGCATGGAGTCATTAAAATATTGGCTGCTATCAGTTTCATCTTGTTTCTTCCTTGTATTATGAGCAGATATGAATACCTTCGCGAGTATACTAACAATTAGAGATGGGAGAGGGGGGGGGGGTAGAATTCTTGCAGCGCTAAAACGTTAATTAGAAATTCAAGGTTGTTACCCGAATAGCACGTTTATGGATCGAGTTACATTTAAAAGCAAACAAATATATGGATTCTTTGTGTGGATACATTCATCAGATCTATTTTAGGATATCTTTTCATATAAGTATTCATGCACCGTTTTAACTGCACGTGCACATGTAGAAAGAAGTCAAGACAGGAATAATAGTGTGGTCAGCTCATCAAAAATTGAAGATGCTCTTTATTGGTCTTTTATGAATGAAAATGACCACGAAAAAAACACCAAGAGATGAATGAAAGAGTAAGAGGTGAAAAGAGGATTCTAAATGTGAATTATTAGTGACGTGCAAAGACTGAGAAATAAGAATCAAAAATTGTTGCATAAACCTCATATTTCGGATGCTAAGAAAATAAGGCTGTCATAGTTGGAGTAACGCAATGAGAAAGCTCGTGTTGTCCTCTAAATCTGACTTGTCGTCGTCTTCTGAATCTGAATTTTTTTTTTATTATCTTTTATTTTTATTATTATTACGAATCTGAATATCTGTTATATTTTATTTCATATTCCTCTTTCATTTTATTTATTTCATGTTATCGTTTGAAATGCTTCATTCTCTATAGAGGAAATAGACAAAACAATGGACTTGACCTGTATTATACAGATAAATAATAGTTTTCATAATATCTGTATGCTGATCGAACTAGAAAATAAAATAAATATAGCAGTTATTTCGGGCATCTTAAGTGACTGCTTTTTAAGTAGCCATTTTCTAATTATATATATTTTTTTTAGTTTGTTTATTAAGAAAGAAAACCGAAAACAACTAATCTCATGGATGCATACGAAACTTCATCTGTTTGTTCGTAGCTATGCGGATTATTCTTAAGTACGGCAACTGTTCGTAAAATTGGAGGTTTTAACATTGCGTAGGCTCTTCCATCATGCCAGAGTTAAATTCAGGCCAAAATAATCTAAAATTTTATCAGTTTATCAAAATTACCTGCATTTTATGACAAACACAAAGAAAACGCAGTTTCTCCCAAAAGATGGAAGGAAATGTCTTCATTTTACAAGCGGGAGGACTCGTAGTTTCTTTCTGGTAGTTACGTAAGTAGCATCTAAGAGAACTGAAAAAAGCAGTGAAGACTTATTTGTTATGCAAAACCATAGCTGGGGAGAGATGCTTAAGGTGATTTTCAACGAAAAGTTACCTTTCAACATTGCACAGTTTGTGCGTTATGGCATGCACTCTCCAAACTGGTAACTACATCCGGGAAGCTTGCTTTATGAGAAGAGATAAACAGACGAGGGCAGGGGTAACAGAGGATGCGATTCTCGGGTTACCTGTTTTGTGACTACAATGAGGCACCTTTCTGCAACCGCAACTTTACATCAGTTTAAATAACAATGTCTTTGAAATTGATATGGCTATATAAAATGGCACCGAATACCTTCTTATTACAAAGTTGGCTTAAATTTGTAGAAAAAACGTATTTCGAATCATTGTTTGATTTTTGATTATTGGAAATAATGGTGATATGGATTTAGCAAAATTAAAGTTAAATATGTTACTAAAATATAGAACCAAAAAGCTTTAATTTGGCATATATCAGTAGTTAACATGGAGGATATTATGGATCCATAAATACTTTATAGCCAAATATAGAAAGAAACTTAAATATGTTAACTTTTGATTGTCATTCGAGTCAGCTATATCTCCATTAAGACTATACGCCTAACTAATTATAATGATGTTTTATCAAGTTTCTCTTAGTGCATTTACATTAAAGAGAATATTAGATTGATATATCAGTAAAAAATTAAGAAATAATAATTTATTTTAATAATAAATTAATAACAATAATAATAATAATTGTTTATTTAAAAGCCTAAGGCTAAAAATCATAAGAAAAATGTAATGAATCGTTTCTACTTTCACACACCAATAAAATTATTCTATAATTATTATAGTTAATAAAATTATATAAGTAATGAAATTTTTTTGTAATATTCTGTTTATTTTTCAGTTTATTATTCTTTATTTAGCCATACTTGTTCAGTATTTTTTAATTTATATTACGTAGAATTTTTTTGCTACATCCTATTTGTTTTTTAGTTTATTATTCTTTATTTAGCCATACTTGTTCAGTATTTTTTTTTATATATTTATTTAGCATCATTTGCTTTGTATTTATCAAAGCATACGTAATATTAAGCAATGCTTACATAACACCACTCGGAAGAAGCCGTTTGACATATGCATATCAAATTTATGTGCAGATCGTTACACAAACTCCTTATCTAATAAATAGATTGAAAACACTGTAAAATCCGTTTTCAAGATGAACCGTCTTCTAGTTAAGACTGTTTCTTAAAGTTGTTTCGTCTGTCACAGCCGTCTACATCAGAATGAAGATAAAGTCTTCTGTGTCATGTGTCAAGTCTTTTATTACTGCGTTTATTTCTAGCCAAACGATGATTAACGATCTACAGAACAGCGGTGTGTACAGTTTCTATTGAACTTGGGATTTCATCCTCATTGATAACAACCTCTAGGAACAGGAGATGCGGTGATGGAGAAAGGGACACTTTTATTACTAGTCTTCAGAATTATTTTAATAGTTATTTTTACATCACTATCCATATACAAACATAATAAGTAGCAAACGTTGAATTACTTCAACTTCTGGAAATACATTGAATTACGTTTGTTACTGGCGAAAAATTATTATTTTTTAATCACTTTATTGTCAAATATAATATTCTATAAAATTAATTGGAAAATCTTGCCAATAAAACGTTCTTTTTTCTGTAATTTTATTAATAATTTCACACCAAATAAATTAAATTATTAATTAATGTCAACAATATAATTCCTGAATCTCCCCGTGTGGTTGCTGGGTTAAGAATAGCCCGCAAATCCATGCGTGTCATAAGAGGCGACTAAATGGATGCAGAGTTTCGAGAGTTTTGCTCTCTCAGGTTTCTTCCGGAATTTCGCTCCCGGTGAGTGGGGGGGGCTTAGATTTCGGGAGGTTTTTCCTGGGAGTGCATATGCATATTTTGAGTCTCCGCTGAGGGGCTTTGTCGGTGAATGCTTTTCCCTGGAATATGAGCGGTTCTGCTGGGTGGTGGTGGGGGGGGGGTGCCCTATCACCGAGTGGAGCCAACGCTGAGTCGGACGGTCTTTCGGCCACTATGAGTGGTCTAGGGATTGGCTTTACTTAAGTATCACCAATGCAAATCCAAGCATGTCGTAAGAGGCGATTAATTGGACGCTGAGATTCGAGAGTTTGAGTTCGCTCTCTTAAGGTATTTGTCTTAAGGGAGCAATTTGAGTCTCCGGGGGAAGTATTTTCCGGCACGGCCCAGTGAGGGGCTTTGTCGGTGAATGCTTTTCTTCGGAATATGAGCGGTTCTGTTCGGTGGTAGTGGTGGGTGGAAGGCCATCATTGAGTGAAGCCAACGCTGAGATGGACGATCTTTCGGACACTATTGAGTGGTCTAGGGATCGTCTTAATTTTTAGAGATTGGCTTTACTTACGTATCACCATTGTAGCCCATGCATGTCGTACGAGGCGATTAAAATGGGACGCAGAGTTTCGCTCTCTTAGGTTTCTTCTGGAATCTTGCTCTCGATAAGGGGGGGGGGTTTGCCCTGTGATAGCATTTTGAGTCTCCTGGGAGGGTGTCCTCCGGCACAGCCCGCTGAGGGGCTTTGTCGGTGGATACTTTTCCCTGGAATATGAGCGGTTCTGCTCAGTAGTGGCGGGGGGGGGGGTCACTGAGTGGAACCAACGCTGAGTTGGACGATCTTTCGGCCGCTCGTAGGGAGTGGCCCGGGGGGATCGTCTTAATTTTTAGAGAGGGCTTTACTTACATACTAGCCCATGCATATCGTACGAGGCGACTAAAATGGGCACCTATGTCAATGCTGTAGCCAATGAAGTTTTAACTGAGGCTCGGCTTGCCGTTACCCAGCCATGATCAGAGCTTATTCCTGAATCTCAGATGTTAATAAATCTGTGATATACGCATTTTATTTTGTCAAGTACTTTAAAGTCTATCAACGAAAGATAAGATTAATTTGCCTGACAAGTTACAAAATAGTGGATCAGATGGGATGGATGCTTACGTATTGAAGAATTGAACTTTAACTTTTAGCTTATGACACTGAAACAACCAACAACTTTAAATTCAATTGCTGTGATAATGAATGACATTACTATACAAGAATGTTACTGCGCCATACATCATTCTGCATCGTTTTATACATGATTTACACATGTTCTCAATCATTTCCATGTATTAAACATTAACAGGTGGGGAGAGTAAATTTCAAGTTAAACCAAAATGTTGCTCAGGACATATCCCGTTTTGAAAGGGTGCTAAGCCAGATACATTTATTATCTGTTTTTCGTACATTTTATATATAGCTGAATATCAGTGTGTTGCTGCATAGGACTTCGAGATTAAAATGGTCTCACAGCAAAGTACTATGTAATAAATTAGTCTTGCAGCAAAGTACTTATGATAAAATGATTCTGCAACAGGATGCGCTGAGATAAAAAGTCCTTAAGATAAAGAAAAAAGCTTAAAATAAAAGGATTGAAATATATTGCTGTAGAACTGTGTGTGGAGATTCCTCATTCATTAAAGTACCAGTGCAACATCATTTCTTAGTTCTTGAGAATTCAATGGAAGCAAGCACCCCAAAACTTCTTCCCTAAAAAGTACTCTTGTTATTCAGTCAAATAAGTGAATATTTTAAATAATTCCTTAAAGAAACAAAAGTACCATGCACATATTAATACAGTAACATCGCTATTATAATGCTAATAAGTTTCGTCTCTCATCCCGGTCTTCCATCCGATAGATGGATATCTACGGTCGTAATGTATTATAGGTAGGAACACCTTCTTGTGTTTCAGATTCCCATTTATATATAAACCACAGTATTTCAGTTCTGCCGTTAAAATCACTTCCAGCTCGGGACAAACACTGTTCGTCGTTGTTAGCATCGCCAACACTAAAATGTGCATTCAGGGAACAATCGTAGATCCACGAGACACTGGACAAAGGTTTAAATGATGACAACACCTTACGAAGACTGATGACTAATGAAAAATATCCGGGGTAAAATTGTAGTGAAGTTAAAGAGCATACAATTTACTTAATTTCCTTCAAAGTGCGAAATCTTGAATGTATGTTGAGACTTTCACTGTTCAATATATCTCTGTTAAGCCTGTTTGGGAATAGCCTGTAGCTACTGTCAGTTGTATATCTATCCCTCTTGTAACTTTATCCTTCGGGGTAAAATAGAAGTCAGGGAAGAGAAAGAGGTCAACAGGGGTTAAACCTGGTGAATAAAGGATAAGGGATCACATGTATAGTGTACTTGGCTAAGAATTTCTGAACAGTTAGGACAGAGTGATGTGGCAGATTATTATGACACCGAAACCAGGTGCTGGAAGAACCTTTGCGAGACATTTCCAAATAACTGCATCTACAAGAAGTTGGAGAATGGTCGAGTGCGATTCATGGTCTTGGAGGTTCCTGATGTATTAAGATTCATCGCCGAAAATGTCAAAGGCGCATCATCCAATATGACTCTGAGAGAGTCACTAATACTTATAATTTAATAAAACAAAACTTTTGAGATTCCAACTAAATACATTAAGTGACAACAATAGACAAACGCCTTATAATCCGAATCTTGACAATGCGATAAATTCAATGTTTGGGATTACTCTGATAAAACTTTCACCAACGTTGGGTTACTATTACAAAATATAGTTTTCTACCATCATCAAAATCTCGTAGATCCAACCAGGACATCATATCATTCAATTATACGTTAACGTTGTCATCCCCGTGACCTTTCAATGCACAACCATTCCCCCCCCCCCCCTTTTTTTATGGAAAGAAAAAAAAATGTCATATTCATGCGAGACCAACTTAGATTGCCTTTTATTTGATTTCAGTGACGTGCTTACATTTTTACACCCAGAATAAATATATACGTTCAAAATATAGGAGCCAGTAAGGAATCATTCTTTCTTTGGACTTATTGCTGTTATTATTATTATTATACAATTGTTAATCATAGTTCAACAATGGAGGGATATTATAGCGCCTAAAAGAATTAATATTTATTAGAAAATCGCTTGGAACATTGCGGAAATAACAGTTCTTTGCTTTTCAAGTGAAAAGGAAGTTGTAGTTTGCATATACTGAAGTTAAAGTTCCGCTCCAGTTCTCATGTTAGGTTCACTTGAACCATTGAATGATTTTCTTTGCATTTAATGGGGGGGGGGGAGTTCTACCGTTCTTTGAAGAGCTGGCAGTGAGGAGCAAAAGCTGTAAGTCACGCATTCTGAGTAGATAAAAAAGAGAGAGAGAGAAAATAAAAATACTGATGCATTTTTCTCCCAACACCAAATGTGGGTGGAGTGCATCAAAATGGAAGCTTGGCGAAAAATTAGTGTAAATATTGAATAAAGTAGTGAAGTAGATATTTAAAGAAAATCTGTGGACAGTTATTGCTGAAATATATAGGGAAACAACGAAGGTGAAGCGAATTTAATGGTACTTAAATGGCTGAAAACTGAAATGGTACAATGCGAATATGACATAAGTAAACGCATTCCATGTCTTCGTTAATGCAGATCACTTATTTAAGTGACTTGTCAAAGATGACGTAACTGCTTGTATTTACTTAGTTGACTGAAACCAACTTAGAATTTAAATGCAAACCGATTAAAAAGGAATATAAGTTATGATGACTGACACGAACATTTTAATTTGAAGGACGTTTTCGAAACATGAGATTATGATAAAATAAAAAGCTTGGATCGATTAATTTAAAAATGCAGGAACAGTCCTTAATATTAGTATTATGGATTTGTGAGATAGAATTTGACTTGAATTACAGGCGAAGCATCTAAGGCTATGAGGCATATGTCACAAGGGAAAATCCAAAGACCACCAGATAAGACCTGATAACTCACTTTCAGTTGTAAAGTCCTTTTATAAAAGGTTTGGGATTCAAAATCAGTTCTTTCCAAATGAAAGAGAAATAATACAACGTTGAACTACGGAAGCCTCTCTGAGCTTTCATAAATGACTCGATTTTCTAAAAATTGCTCAAAATATTTGTTTAATAGAAAAGACGGTTTCAATGTTCCACAGCGTATCAATATCCTTTTTGTTTCCTAAAAACTATAACTTTCGAAGTGCTTATTGTACTCTAGGTAGAGTCCAAAACTATTAAATATATTCGGTAATAAATGCTTCATTATTATTAATGAGTCCATTTACTCTCTCTCTCTCTCTCTTTTATAACGATTCATAAGATCGCATTCCGCCCTCGTGGTTCGAACTGTTGTTTTAAAAGTTTTCGTTCAAACAGTTCGAGCCACGCGTTCGGAACTATTCGCTAAATTTCGGAATCATTCGTATCTTAAATTGTGATGGCTCTCAGCGATTGTTTCTCCACCCCGTGCATGCATCTATGCATGTTTAATCGTATTTGTGTCTCAAATAGTGACGGATGTACACGTTATACTTTAGCAGTTCTGTTGTTGGTTGTTATCAAATCTTGAAGTGCAATCTAATAATAATTAGCATTAAAACATTTTAACTAATATTAATTTCTTTTGTATTTCAGTACTTCAATAAGGACGTGAAAGTGATTGAGGTAACTGGGAGAAAGAAGGTGATGCATCAGTATCACATGAAAGTAATGAAAATAACGAGGGTGGGCCATTAATTTATTATAACGCGATTGTTAAAAAAAATATCTTTATAATTATTCTTGTGAGAGAGATTTTTTTCACGATTTTATTAATTTTTTAATTCTTTGAATTTTTGATTCATTTGTACTTAATTCAGAAATCCTGCTTGAGAGACCAAACATGGGACTTTTTCAAGCCTCCAACAAGCAGGGTGGTGGTATCATACAGTACAGTTAAATTCACTACCACCTAAAGAGAATCACAAACATCCTTGGCAGGATTCGAACCCATATTGGTTGGAGCACGTTACGCTAACCGGGTTCGCAAATTTTATCGTAATCATAATTGTATTGTATCTCAGAAACAATTCGACCTAAATGTCCATTTGATAGCATAAATAGAAATTTTTTTTCGAAAGGGATTCTTTTTGCTAATATTCTTATCTTCGAACTCAGGAAGTGACGATGTCTTAGATTAGTTCATAGTTTGAAAATTTCAAAACTAAAAGAAAATAAAACTTAAAAGAGACAAAAGTATTTAATGTAGAATGTTGAATGAAACCTAAGTATTGTTTTAATTTTTAAAAAAAAAATGGCATCCTATACTTAGTTGCAAATATAATGGATTTAGCATTGGTAATTATAATCATTAAAAATGAACATATTTTTAGATTGGCTTCATAACAATGCTTAATAACATTAAGTATTATTGCTATAAGCATTTATGCGACTCAGAAGACCAGAAATACTATCAGATTTCGACATGAGGTGTATGAAGATTCTCTCGGATTGCTTCTCATGTTTACTTTAAGACATTTGTATAACTAATTAGTGATTATTTTATTCGGGAAAACGTTTTAATTGGACTCCATGTTAAATAAAAAAACTATGTTGAATTAATAACTTAATTTTAACAAATGATTACAGTATGAATTATCAAATTTTGAATTATCAAAATATTACATATATCAGAAAGTGGTATACAGTGGGTGTGAATCTGCCAGATTTAAGGTGGCCAATGGTGTACCTCAGGATTCAGTCTTTGGGCCATTATTGTTCAATCTATACATTAATGACATCAGGAAGGATCCAACATGTGCAATTGTTTGCCGATGATGCGAAGATAGAAAGGCAATCAGGGATGCTACTGATATCCAGCATCTACAAAATGATTTGAATAAACTGGAAATTTGGGCAACGAAAATAGCTATCAGTTGAATGTTAGTAAGTGTAAAGTTATGCACTTTGGAGTGGTTCAGTAAAGTTATGCATTTGGAGTGCCGCTGGAGAGTTCCAGCGCATATTATATTAGCTGGGTTATGCTACAAGAAACTGAAAAGGCCAGGGATCTTGGCATATTGGTGGATAGGAATTTGAAGTTCAAAGGTCACATAGCAAAAGTTGTAAATACAACTCAGAGGATAATTGCGATCTTGAAGCGAACCGTGACATGTAAGGATAAGGAAGTAAATTTGCCTCTTTACAAGGCTTTGATAAGACCACACCTGGATTATTGTGTGCAGATTTGGTCTCCCGAGTTCCAAGGGATAAAGAAGCTGTGGAAAGGGTGCAAAGAAGAGTTACAGATTATATCTGGATTATGGGATTTAGATTATGAGGACAGATTGAGAGTATGTGGATTGCAGACTCTGGTTAACAGGAGAAAGAGGGGTGATATGATAGGTCTATAAACTTTTCCATGGGATATCATAGGATATCATCTGATGAAAGTTTTCGTTATATGGAAGGTGGAGAGAGAACACGGGGGGGGGAATCCATGGGAGTTAAGTTTGTACGCAGTCAAGAAAGGGGTAAAAACTAGTTTTTTCTCCCAGAGAACAGTGAGTGAGTGGAATAATTTGCCCTTAAGGATAGCGAGTGCATCTAGTGTGAATGAATTTAAGGGAAGGTATGATAGCTGATTTATAGCCTCCCTCGATGAGTCCTTGTCTCCCTGGAGGTCTCAGATAATAATAATGATAATAAATACTTTAAATACAATGAGTTAAATACGTACTCCATTTTTTTTAGAGTAAATAATCTTATTTCTTATCCTGTACTTGAAATATATATATGACTTTTTAATAAATAAATATTAATTTCTTCAGCCAGTTTAATTTACTTCCCTAAATTTCATTTAATCAATATATTCCTTATAAACAGTAAATTTTTTTATCCACCCAATGTTTTTAATAATCTTTTAGAAACATTAAAGATCTCATGTATTTGTTTCTATTTGGTGACAACGAAGTACTATGTTGTCTTATGGCTAAGCATATGTTCCGGTTACGAACGATTCCATGCTGAACTACAAAGCTGGAAAATTATGACAAATTCGTGATACCGAATTATGTTTGGCCTCATGGGACCGAACATAATTCGGTATCACGAATTCAGTATCAACCCCCCCCCCTTTCAGTACACGGGCTATGAGATATGCGTTCGACTGCACATTAATAAAAGAGCAACGTGTAGAGTCTATGGTATTATCTGTAGCAATGGTGTTGACGTTGGAAGAAAAGACGTTTATTGTTGAGCATTATTTTCGTTCACACGGAGTTGGTAGAGCAAATGATCCAAGCCTACGACATGTTTGTAGTTTCCGTAGGCGTGCCCCAAGCAATAGTGTTATCACCGGCTTAATCGAGAGGTTCCGACGTACCGGGTGTGTTCTGCCGCAATATAAGGGGCATTCGGGGGAACCACGAACTTTTAACAGAAATGAGAATCACGGGCGTGTGCTGGAGCAAGTCTCCGAAACGCAGTCATCGCCGAACAGCGGTAAAATTTGAGACACTGAGGCGGTTACTACAGAGAATCTTGAAGGAGCTGGGCCTTTTCGTACGTCATTCAGGTGGGTCAGTGTTTAACAGCTACAGATTACGCTGCACGGCGGGAACACGGTGCACGCGTGCTGTCCAGTGTCTATGAAGGTGCGTTCCTTCCTCCATAATGTCTGGTTCTCGGACGAAGTGCATTTCCATATAAGCGGTCATGTAAACAGACGAACCTATCTACAGGTTTCTTGGTTTCTCGAGACCTGAATTTGACCAAGAGAAACTTCTTCAAAGCGAAAAGGTCTCTGCATGGTGTGTGGTTTCCAGCCATAGCATAATTGGGCCCTACTTCTTTGAAGAGGGTGGTGTAACAGTGACCTTAAATAGCGAACGCTACATCAAGAATGTGTTAGTTCCGTTCAACCAGGATTTGCATAGGATGTGTCGTGCAAGAAACATTCCTATAGGACGGAGCCCTGTCACACATCACGTGGTTCCAGAGCCTATTTATCAGAACACTTCCCCGGGATGGTCATTTCGAGGTTCACAGAATTCCCGTACCCTTCACGTTCTTTTGATCTCACACCACTTGATGCCTTCGTTTGGGGTATGCCGAAGGAATGGGTATTCCACCATGACCCGCCTTCAAACCTTGAACTAAGGGATAAAATTACACGATATGTCCAACGATGTCCCAACCCTTGTTCTCCAAGATGACAGAGAAACCTTCGCGTGTACTACGAAACCTGTCTTGAAAGACAAGATGCTCATTTTGAGCATGTTATCTACGTCGTTAATGCTTTATTCGACGAAGAATCCACCGATAGTTGTGGATGTACACATAATCATGTGTAAGCATATATTTCTTTGTTATAAACGCGTTTACTCCATAGCATACGAGTGGGGTCTGCAGAGTTCTGATAAACACCGAGAACAAAAACGATGTTAAAGCAACTGATACAACCACAAGAAAGAACATACGAGGATACAAGAACATAGGTTACCTTCATAGTTCTGCTAGTAGTTCTTTCTTGTGATTTATCAGTTGCTTTAACATCATTTTTGTTCTTGGTGTTTATCAGAACTTTCCAGATCCCCCCCCCACACCTCGTATATCGTTGTTGAGCACTTTTTTTTTTTTTTTTTTGCCATACTGTATTTCAAAATTGTTTTCTTTCAGTCTGCGTTGCATAATCACGTAATTTTAAAACAATCCTTTGGAACGTGAGATTGTTTTAGTGTGGAATACAAAGCAACTGTTATTGGAGTTTGTCTTAAAAATGAACTTTTTTTGAAAGACATTATCAATAAGCCAAAGAAAACAATTTCATTAGTATTCCCATTGGAGTTATAACATAAACAAAGATAATGAGCAAGGCATGATACGATCTTTAAAATAATCAGTTTGAAAAGACAATAATTATCCACAGAACAACAGAAGAAAATTAAAAGAATAATAGAATTCGCAGAATATAAAGATGACATATATTCTTATATATGTCATCTTATATTCAATATATGACTTATATAGAATATAAGATATAATATAAGACGAGTTTGATTGGGCTACTAGATCATTCCCTGTACATTCTGGTAAACCAACCAGCACTAGCTTATGTTAAGTCAATATGCTGGTTATAAATTCTGAAGGTGCATTTTCAGTGCTTATTCTTGAGCACTGACCAACTGGCACGCTTCTTTAACAATCCTTGTTAGAGAGAGCACAATCATCCACCCAATGAAAACGTCTCTATCATATAGTGCAACAAAACTGGCGATGCGCAGAATTTCATTTCGCTCTTTTCCTAAAAAGTAAATCTCAAGAGAAAACATCAGAGGAAGGGGGGGGGGGGAGTAGTGAGCGCAGATTCATAAAATAAGCAAGTTTTTACATTTTCTGGAAACATGCAATCTAATCTAATATTTATGATTTCGTTAAATTTAAGAAAACTGTTTTCACTAGAAGATCGACCACTCTCCCAGAAGATCAAAAATTTTCACCATTCCTAACACTATATTAAGACAACTCTGAACTGCTTCTTATTCCTATGAATTCGCATGAAGGTAGTCACCATATCACAGCAGCAGCAGATGATCCTTTTTATAAGCCCGCAATGTAGTACAAGTTACAACTGTGATAAAGCACTGCTGCTGCAACAGATGGTCTACAAGTAGTATTTTCTGAGCCTCTGTAGCTCATCTGGTATAGACGAAGTGATTTGGTTGGAAAGACTCGGATTCGTATCCCATCTATGCCGAGAGAAACCTTCATTGGGTGTTTTCAATCAAAACCGACTAACTCACATCAAGTTAATAAATTTTACATTCGCATACAATTCAGCATTGAATCATTGCTACATAGAAATGTATGACACTCGGGACCAAGCGATTTTTTTTTTTTTTTTTAATGTGTCTCTTGAGATTGAGCGAATCAGGAAAATAAATTCATGAACAATTAGTCCAATTCTTCCTATAAAAACGAACTATTGATTGATTTTCGTCTTATTATTATTGCTGAGGGATCGTGTTTTTGGAGTTAAGAAGCCCATGCCGATAGAGTGTGTTTCAGAAATTATGATAAGAGAGGAATTAAGGTCTCGTTATGCATCTATTAAAATTAGGAAGGGAATGAGAGAGAGAGAGAGGACACGCACCCTGAAATATGAGAAATGTGCGGGGTGAATTCATTAGATGTCAGGCTGGATTGAACAACTTTGTTTAATCCCCCCCCCTCTTTATTTCTCACCTGACAATCTACGAGTTACCTCCCTTCTAAAGAAAGACCTGGTTCAATCCAGAAAGGCTGATTTGCAGAATAAACTATATTAAGCCTTTTTTCAGCCTTAGGTAAGCCAAACTTAAACAGAGTTGGCGATTTCCGCCCCCCCCCCTTCTTACCTCGAGTTTTCATATATTTCTCTAAAGATGCAAACCAACCATGAATACACAATATTTCACCGGCAATGAAGATGAAAGGCTTTAGCAAGAACAACACAAATGTATTCGTTGTTTCCGGCAGTCATATACAATATCTTCTTTACTCAAAATATATTAGTACAGTTTATTCGTGCTTTCATTTATTTATAATGTCTTCTTAAATGCTGTTTTCTAAATTACGATCTAATAAGTTTTAGAAACTTAATTAGATCATAATTGGAAATTATTCTTATAATTCTTAGAGAATTATTAGAATAAGTTCTGATCTCGTCTAGAAAGCAAGAACCGTTATAAGTGAAGATGATTTTAGTCAGTCTCATACGTCATACGATAGTGGTACAGATTTTTCTCTTATAAACTTGAGTTTTTCTTCCCGAACCAAAAAAAAAAAAAAAAACATTATCGTCCAGAAGAACAAACAATAAACAAACGTAAATACATTTCATAGTCTTAGTTACCTTGGCTGTAATTCAAAGCAAACCTATTCCAACTCACCTGACTGGTGACAAAAGCTATCTGTTATTCCTGCATTAGTATTAAAATATTTCCTATTGAAATTATAAGTCCAGTGGGAAGAAACTGTGCTGTTTAACTGAGAAAACCTGGATTCGAACCATGTGTAGGATACGAATAATATTACCGTAACGACTCTTCGTATGACGGTGAATCAGCGGATATTATAAAACGGTGATGGTGTTCTCTTAACGAAAATGAACTATTTTGTCCTTCGAAAATGAAACAAATCTACCGGAGAACACACGCAAATTACAAACTTGATACACACGGTTGGTATTAACAAATGAAGAATATCTGCATATGTAGGAATGAGCTTGTTTCTATAGATACAGAAGCACCTGAAGATCCTCATTTATCGGAGCAAAATATTTATGCAATTTTAGCGGTAGTAATGCATTAACAGGAGATTAAATTAGGATGTATTGGAGAGAGAGGGGGGGGGAGGCTGCCATTAATTAGAAGATTGTCAGAGTAATCGAAGAATCCATTATAGACAATACCCATCGTAATTCACACAATCTCTCTAGTGCGATGTGTTGTTCCAGCATTAACTACAGTACATTATCTACTTGTTTCATGGAGCCTAATAAAAATTAAACGTTATTTTTTTTTTTTACCTCACTGAAGTAATGTAAGAACGCTCAGCATTTTTTAAACCTTCATACCTTTTTCGCTGTCGTTGTTTGACTATGATAAATAGCACCTTATGTCTGTATCATGATCCCATAATTGATCAAGTTGCTCCAGCTAGTCAATTAAAATTTAATTTGTTGTTATACGTTAATTTGAATTTTTTTTTTTTTTTGGAAAAAAATAACATCATCCTTTCGCACAAATACCGATCTAAATTATCTTCGCTCGCTCACAAAAAAAGAACAGAGGGGTAAGAGATGGAGAAGCGGTGTAAGTGTGTGTTTATTCAGAGAAAGAGACCAGATGCGTTCTCGCAATAGAATGAGTCATTTGTCCTAAAACATTCGGGTGCAAGCTACGAGAAAACATCCCCGGAGTTTCGCATCAGGTTCAAACTAACGTTGAATACCTCTCAGAGAGAGAGAGAGAGAGAGAGAGAGACTGCCTCGCTTTTCTACTGTGAATACAGGCACCTTCCCGTCTTCTCACATATGCCATATGAGCCTATTAATCATCCTGATTACTTTAAGCGAAATACTTAGACAAGCAACGACATGATGTGAACCCAAATAATTAATCACAGTCTCGCACTTCGCCGCCGCTAGTACGGCTGGGCTGTTTCGCAGTAATATCATTTAACTGCTCAGCTGGCTGTCATCGGTTATTCTCCAACGAGGGAGGAAGAGTACCGCTAAAGTTTTACGGCATTTTCACCTTAATAAATCGAATGGTAACTTCATCAACACTTAAAAGATCCCTTTGTTTTCTTCGGGTTTGTTGTCGTGGATTTAAATCAGAATTAGCCTGCTGAGACGTGATGGTAACTTCCTTGATAGAGTAGCTGCTTGTCTGCTTGTCTCTGCCCCTCTTTATAAGAAAATTAATCTTTTTGATAGGAAATAAAGTTTTCTTCCCTTCCCTGGCACTCTTTTTTTATGCTCATATAAATTGAAGTGGGATTTGGTAACAGAGCCACCTGTTGTATTTTTGAGAAACTAATTATCTATGTTTACAACTCGGGATTATTTAGAACCCCATCCTTTTCCCTAACAATCTTGTTCTACTTTCCTCTTTCATCTATCCCAAATAATACATCTAAGAAAGGAGAGAGAGAGAGAGAGAGAGAGAGAGACTTGTTATTTCAGACAAATGATTAATTTTCTTATAAAGACCGAGGGCGTGTTTTGGCTAACTGTGATGTTGTTAGCATTATTAATGGAGAAACGGTTCAAGTCCAATTTTCTCCCCACTTTTCTCCTCATCTGGAAGAAATTCATTGAAAAATTTTCTGTCGCCATGTGAAACGCGTGTAAAATCAAACGTGTCAAATGGGCGTAACTTGGTAACCTAATATGAATTAATGTTTGCGGTCATTTCCTAACAGTTTGAGAGATTTTAAAATTGAACATTTTATGCAGAATTATTTATTGTTATGAAGCAAAACGTTTTGCATACTGTTTCAAGATATTTATTATGTCTTTAATTAACTCGAATAAATTAAAATAATTCTCACCAGGCTGAAAGGATGGGAATGACGATCAACAAAAAAAAAAAAAAAAAAGATGAACAGATGGGTTTTATATTTATGGTTTGTATGAATGTTTACGTTCCGGTGCCATTACCCTCTGACTTGAGCACTGTTGGCACATTACCAGGATGTTAGAATAACCCAAATGCAGTTTGTTGTGGATGAGATTCAATGCAAATTATACTCCTCACTGTATTTATTAGAATTTTTGTGGAATCCACATTATCAATCAGCAGTTGTGAATCTCATAAAAATAGAAATGACATGCAACACACACCATCCACCATACAAAGATTTTGGACATCTTTGAATCGTAAAATAAAAAGGTGTTTTGTTAATTCTAATAATATATTTTAAATTTGAAAAATAAACTTAAAATTTTATTAATTTAAGTTTATATATAAAATTAAGTTTAATTCTATAGAATTTTCTGGAAATTATCTTTTATAATTCCAAGATTAAAGTTCGATTTGTTAAATTACATTATGCATATGATATCTCTTTCTTAATTTGAAGGGGTGTAATTTAATTCAGCTCAAATCGCGTTTCAGTTAATCCATTGTTTAAAAAATATGAAAATAATAATTTCTTAACAATACACCGTAAAATATGTCAACAATATTTCCAATATAAATAGGATTACATTGAATTCGATTCTTCTACGTTGGAATTTCGCTTTCTTCCTTAATTTCGAATTATTTAATCAAAACTGAGTCCCTTGCATTTCAGTAAAGAGATTTCTCGTATACGAAAGTAATTTATTGCTTCAGTATTATTCAGGTAGCACAGGCGGATCTTTTATGAAATAATATTCTTAAATTTTCCTCAATAAAATTTCTAAACTTCGAGTACGATTTCATTCTCCCAAAAGAATGAAATAAAGTAAAAAAATAAATAAAAATAAGCTCATTTAGGAGAGAGGAATTAAATTTCTTCCATCGTCCCTGATTGTATCAAGTTATGTATCCTAGTCATAAGTTGCATTTGTTAGTATGCAATGTTAGCCTTCAACTAATATTAATGAACAGATAGTTTAATAAAAAATAGTCCATAAAATTAATATATCTGATCTCTTGAATTATATTTTCAAAGGTGATCAGTACCCTTCCTCTATCCCTCCCCCCTCTTTTCACTGGCCTTTGACTTTCACTCTGGATAATGCATTGTTGTTGAGATGTCTTATCTTAAGATATCTTATTCAGCAGTCGAGGCATCCAAGGTCTGAATCATCATCAATTTTATCATAAAATGATGAAAACTTAATTGAGCCGGATGATAGGAAAGTGTATCTAAAGGTTAGGAGAAATAAATAAATTGTTTTGAATGAATTTTAAGGGTAGTTAAAAAAAAAAAAAAAGACAAATTCTTTTTCATAAAACATTAACTTGCAAAATAAGTGAACATTAAAAAATAATTTATAGTCCTTATAAGGACTGGCTTAAAGGGGCGAAGCAAGAATGCTTTTCATCTTCCCCGTTATCTGTAGAGGACAGTATAGGGATAAGGTGTTATTGAGCAATTAAAGCTCTGATCATGGCAAGAGGGTAACAGCAATAGCCGAGCCTCAGTTAGAACTTCATTGGCTACAGCATTGCCATCCATTACCCTCCAAGGGCATTGGATTGAATGAATCCTTATATCAAAATAATTTATAAGCTGATGCAGCCATTATTAAATATACATATCATTAGCCTTAAAAGGTATCTTAATTTAATGTTAGTATGTGTTTCATATAAAGTGTTTCAGGTAAAAATAATTAGATGCCTAATATTCTTATAATTGTTCCTTCATTACTTTATTTATCTGTTTATTGTTAATAAAATTCGTTTTAGGCTACAGTGAAACACTTTGTTCCTAAAACAATGTCAATAGAGTGTATTTAACTGGTAAATTATTTTATTCATTTTTTTAAATCTTGAATTTCTCCTGTGAGAGAGTAATAATATAATTTTGAAACTTAAGATGTTATCAGCAAATATTCCCCTTTCCATCGGCTATAGCATCCCTATTATTTATTTTTATTGGAAGCGCAATATCAGTATCACTGCGATAAGTTTACTCAGTAACAAGGAAGGAAAACAATTTCCACTGCATGTCACGCGATATGTTGTTCGCAATAAATGAAAAAAAAAAAAAAAAGAAGAAAACTTGTTTAACAGGAGAATAGTTTTGTATTTCAACAATGTTTCGTCCACCAATTTTTGTATTATTAATTTTATTAAGTATTCAGTAACTAAGTAATTTGCAAATAAATAAATAATATAATTCTTATGTTAAATTAATATAAAACATATAAATTTCTTTTGATTTTTACAGAATAATTATAAATTTATATTTGACACCTTTTGGTTTTTAAAATCTCTTTCTTTAAATAGTAATGTGCTAGCGATTTGTGAATATTGTATTGTAGGTGAACAATCCAAAGAATATCAATTTCAGGTTAAGATAGAAGTAAATAGATGAGATTGGAAGAATCGTAAACAATAGGATTAATAACTGCAAAGATACCACACAATGAGTGTAGTAAAGTGATGAAAATATTCTCCAATTATTTTTTTTATCGAATAACAAAAAATTATTTACTCGTGGTTTAAGAAAACAGCTTGTCTAATCTTCAGAAGTAGGTCGATGAAGACTTGTTAAGTGAGAGAGACATGTCAACTCCTCGTACCACTTTTACAAGTATTTTCGCCATAGTGTTCCGTAGCAGACAAAGCCGGCGAAGGAAAGAAAAAAATAAATAAATAAAAAAAGTGAACGCTTTCTCGTAGCGTCATTGTCCGTGTTAAAGCCAGCCATTATCACCCCCAGCTTGAGCATATAACCTCTTTGAAGCTATCGCGGAATAAAAATGGCTGAAGAGGGCAATAAATTACTGCCAGGAGAGCTTGTTTGGGTAATTACCGGATTACAGGTTGGCCGCCTGCGGTTTTTCGCGACAATTATTGCTTTCCGAGACTATTTGTCATTGGCTCGAGGGTTCCTTTAAGGTTCGTGCTTCGCTTTCACACCTTTCTTAGATGGAGTTAATCGTTTCTACTCTCATTCTCATCCCCTCATTTTCCTCCCACCCTTACTTGCTTCTTGGTACTTTGGTTTAATTGTGGTAACAAACACGCTATTGACACCGTGCGTTAATTTGCTTTACGACACCATTTAACCCACGCTGTTACCATAGAGACACTTTTTTCTTTTCTTTTTTGTATTGTTGAATTATTCACTTCAGTAACAGTGGCAAGCAACAGGTTTGAACGCCAACAATATTACAATTTTTACTCCTTTATTGAAATTCAACAATACTTAATATGCTATTATTAGCTTCTTCGATGTGTCATTTTTTTATTAATATGTTTTTAAAATGTATACACAAACTTTGTTCGAAGAAATGAATGTTATGACGTGCTAATCGGGTATCGCTACTCGAGGTCAATAAAAAACTAATTGCATTCTTTGCAATATATTGCGACTCCTTTCTAGCCAGATATTTTCTTTGTTACGTCATTATATTTGAATTAACTATAGTTATACGATTATAATTAAATTCTGTCGGTTGCATATGTTGCGACAATGTTACGTAACATGCTAAAGCTTAAATTAAAAGTTGATTAAGAAAAAAGCGTACATCATAACGCTTCATTATTTTAAATGTACTTCATAACTGTATAATAAATGTATATCATGATGTTTACGTACTACCTAGGAAGGTTTATTATTTAACCATGTTGACTACAGTAGAGATTAGCAATACTTAAAAGTGAATTACAGTATTTTAATAGAGCAGAACAAAACTACCTGCTAATTTGAACATTTAATTGAGATTCGGGGAATATTATTATACTATTAATATCGTGAATGAACTTTTTAAAAAAAATAATAATAAATATGATGATAATACCAGACGAGGTAGAAAGCCACTGACCTTTTTAACTGAGGAAATCTTAAGTTGTTAACATTGCTAAACGATTGCCTTTTTTAAGTATAAAAATATTTTAACAAAAATAAATAAAGTCTGACTTCTAATATGTCATTTTTCGTAATCCATCTTCATCGCAATTTGGATACCTTATACGGTAGGATAGTAATTATGGACTGAACTACGTTTAGATTTTATCTCCAATACCAGTTGCTTCGCCATATGTGGCCTAATTAAGGATCCAACTATAATTGCTCTAATGTTAGGAATATACTAAGTAAGGCTTAACATCTGTGGCTGAGGAAAGTTCGGAATTTTTTTTTTAAAGATTTATTTGAAAGGTGATGCTAATTAATAGACGTACTTAAAAGATGGTCGGAAGCGAGAAATTTATCATTCTCAGAATTTCTGTAAAGGCTTATTAGCATTTTCTCATTATTGGTGCTTTTAAAAAATAACGTAAGAAATAATGGTATTGTGAACACATTGAATTTATGACAATATCAGGAACTATACAGTTCCTGATATTCTTATAAATTTTAATATTGTTATTGTTATGCATTATTGTTATGGTGTAACAATGAGATTATGGTTGGCATTTTTATATTGTTGACTGATTGAATGTATTATTGCCTATCCTTTGGACTTGTACCAGCTGGATAATCTCCTGTTGATGAGCTCTAATAGGCGATAAACATAACAACAATTCTTTCTGTGGTTGACTGCATACGTTCTTTTTTATTCTTCATCTTTCTTTTTTCATATTCAATTAAACACTGCAAGACAATCTGAGGACTGTAAAGATCTTGTGTAAAAGTTGTTCCTAATGAAGCTGTGAACAGTTCCTGTGTTGATACGATATAAATGATATTATATTGTACTGCATGATATATTGTACTAGTCTCTGTGTTATAATACTATACAATATAAAGTTTTAATAGTTTAGAGCTGTAATCACAATTACAACTTTAATGCCCTTAAGGTGATTTCACCGTCTGGTGTAAGCCACCCCGAAAAAAAAATATTCATTATTAATGTTTATTTTGTTAAATCAGAACATGCAATTTTATTATTTAATATTCAGTTCGGTTTAATTTTTTTTTCCCCAGTAATCTACTGACCATTGACTTGGCCAATAGTCAAGAGCTATCGGAGGACTAAAGCGTCATCAATAAAAATTATTTATGAGGTACTATGGTTACATCATTATTCAACAGGGCTAATTGAATTTCGACTCGGACTAGCAAATCTCTTCCATGATAGAATAAAGATTGCAATGATCCTTTAAATTGCGATACATTGAATATTAGAAAGAAAAAAATGAACCAGCTATTGTAATCAGAAGGAAAAGAAACTAATGTAAATCACCGATCCTGCGGAGCCTGGTGGGCCCTGAGAAAAGTAGAGTGTTTACGAGATTGCAATAAACAATTGAAATATCTTACAAGCACGTTCTTAAAGAGACAAAATTAGTTAGGAATCTCTCGGAACAATAAGGAAAAATTATCAAATGCAAAGTGCGATAAATTTATGGAAGTATTGTCCTACACTGACCTACGAGTTCCCTGATCCCTCTCTCTTATATGTAAATCAAAATAGTTGCACATATTTGTCTCATCGAATTTCTTCACAATTATGAGAAACAACAGAGATTTCTCCCCAAAGGTCCCGCTTTTGTTTCGAAAGCCACTGAAAGGAGGGTGTACTTACCAGGTTTTGGAACGCTGCGTTTGACTTGCATCCATTTGTAAGTGGGAACCGGAGCAGGTTGTGCTACTGCCATTCTCGGCCTGTTGACAGTCGGAGAATACTGGTAACCACCATTCACTTGGCAGCTGTCCCGCAGAGAGGGGTCATATGCGTCGTAACCGTAGCCATTTCTTCTGGACAAACCCAAGGAGTCTAGGTAAGGATACGCCGACGTAGAGACACCAAATCCGGGAACTACACGAGCACTTTCTGCACCCAGCCCAATCCCTTGGTGGTCCGCAGACTGGTGAACGTTGTGACTGTTGATGTCGTGGTGATAATCCAGATTTCGGTAGTAGGTTCCGTGCGGTGGTCTGGGGGCCATGTCAGGAACGGGACCGTACGTGTGGTGAAGGGTGGCTGTGTTTCCCGGGTGGGGATGACGTTGCTGGTGTCCGTACCCTGGCTGGTCAAGGTTGGTGTAACTGAGCCCGTTACTTTCGTTAATGATCTGGTGACTCCCATTCGTATCTCCGTGCACCGGGGGTGTTCTCGGGTCCGGAGCTCCGGCGTACGAACTGACTAGGCTACCGCTGAAGTAGTGGTTTCCGGCCCCCGACAGTGGGTCGGCCGATTGCTGGTAGTACACCTGAGCCGCTAGGTCGGCACTGTAAGGCTGGGTAGTGTAGGACGTGGTCTCCCCGTTTCGGCACATGGTGGTGTACACGGCATTAGAATTCATAATCTTTCAGCGTCCTCACTAGCCGTGCTTTTTAAAGGCGATCCGCAAATTAGCTGTCGCACCAGGAGATAAATCAGAAAATAAACGGTCGCTAAATCATCGGGAGCAGTTGACAGAAATATGGGAGTTAAATGAACCACGTGATTCCGGTCGACCAATGGCGCTACTGGCGGGCCCTCCAGCTGCCGAGCATTAGTCCGTGATAGATCGAGTGACAACTTTTCTTCAAATTACTTTTCTCTTTTATACCAGTGGTGGCAGCGGGTATTCGCTGTGCACGTTCTCGCGGAGGTGCTGCCGAACTCTTCGCATTTCCCCGATGACGACAGATTGCCTCACGAGCACGCTGCCACGGCAGTACAACAACAACGTCATCATTGTAAGCCTCGTTCCGGGCAGACTGATGTTCCAGGCGAGCTCGAGTGAAGTCTCATCTCAAGTAGGTTAAAGGTGGTGTCATCTGCTTAGTGCATCCTAAGGAAGTTCGTAACTTGCTTGGAGACACGGTAAGACTTTCTTTTCACTTCGGGGATCCTCCTTCCTTACGATATTCAGGGAGTCGAATCCTCTTCCCCTTTTCCACTTTTCGCGTTCAAGTGAAACTTTACAGCGTGCTAGACTTTCGAGCCTGCACGAGGCGCTGTTGCTGGTTGTGTTGAGAACATGGCTGTGACCGCACTTTCCTCAGTAGTCGCTCGATAGATCGCCCAGACGCTAACCTCCGTGACGGAACCAGTGACTTGATACCTGATTGATTAACACTGTTGGACATCGCATAGACGGACCGTTTTATCGGCAGCCACCGAACCAGGGTGGGGTTACTGGGGGAGGGGATGGAGGGGGGTAGATGGAAGGCTAACGATCACTCTATGGGATCTACCCTTCAGGAAACTAAATTACGGAAGGGGTCGGGGTTGTCACAGCGTCCAGTCGTCCAGCGTTTTGTCGGTTCGTCTATGGGGAAGTTTTCCCCCCAGAGTTTCAAACGATTCTGGTGAGAGCCCCCTTGCAGCTGAGTACACCTATCAGTTGTGTTTCAGGTGAGCATATTAACAACGTGGAAACGGCTCCGGGCGAGTTGTCTGTCTCGTGGCAGGCAGTCCGATAAGTGTGCAGGTGGGCCGTAGCGTGCACAGTTACTGACTCCATGTGTTCGACGTTGTGTGTATCGGGAAAAGGGAAACGTTAGGCTTAGGGTCCCACCGTCATAGCCTCTCTCTCTCTCTCTCTCTCTCTCCCGATCGATGTTTGCGTGCGTGAAACTCCCTACTTGTGGCTCTTTCGTGCTGTTGTTTCCCGTCTACTGATGAATTTTAACAGGGACGTTTTTTGGGCCCCGTCGTTAAGCGATATCGACTCCTGCGTTTCAATCCCTTAGTGGAACGAACGAACATTGTTGCTACACGCAGTGTACGTTAGCGTCTGTTTTTGCACGTGAGAGATTAAAAGTTTTCTCAGGAAAGTACGTGCAAGTGTTGGCAAGGAAATACCCGCGAAGTCTTCACGAACAAGAGGAAACGTTTAGGTTGAAATTAAGTACCAGGAATAAGTTATCGATAAGCTTTAACCGTTTCAATGGATAGCTTATAATTGTTAGAAGGCTTAATAGAGAACAACAAGAGCGGTGCTTTAGAGGAACGAGACAGTGAACTATGCGATATCAAGACGTAGGAGAAACCGACTGAGATTAAAATATTCCAGAAACTGCAAAAGTTTCGATAGTTTCAACCATACCGATTCACTGTTCGATACAGAAGGAAAGAAAAACTCATTATATTGAAGCAGTGTAAGGAAAAATCATGTTCTCTAAAAACAATGCATTTTAAGTAGAAATTAAGGTAGAAAATAAAAGAATACATAAAACACTGTGAAAAATTAAAAAACAATAAGAAAAAAAAAGTATAATTGAAGGTGTAACTATTAGTATAAGATAGTCCAAAGGATTATCATGTAACACCATCTAAATTTTATGATATAAGATTGTAAATTAAAGATCATACGTTGTTATTAATGAGAACTGTGAAATATGCACAAAATGCAATGTGAGTGAAAACACTCAGAATTCAAAATGCAGATAAATTTGGGGTGCTTCAGTGAGATAAGATGACGAAATATTGCATAACAGTTATGCGAGAAGCAACAAAACGAGTTAAAAACAGCCAACTTGGTATCAAAAGCTATTAAACGATTTTCTTAAAATTATATTCTACTGTCAACTATAAAACGTGATAGTTATTATAATGCAGAGCTCCCCAAGAATCTTTCTTACATGGTTATCCAAATACAGTTCTGTTTTTGAGCGATCAAAGGCTACATGATAGCCATTGGAGATCAAGTTGTCTCCCCGGGAACTCTTCAGGAAATCCCGCTTTATAAGAAGACCGGCGAAAAATGTCACACCTGCCAATAGCAGTCAGCATTCATCGATCACATAATATCGAGATGTTGAGAATCGTGACGGCAGATACTCCTTCCGCAGAGTAAACTTATTCGGTGTCGCATCCATCTAAGGGACTATTTGCAAACTGTTACGTAAAAATAATGCTATAATAATAATAATAATAATAATAAACTGTCTTTTGTAAGCAAAAGAATATTACACTCTTAATCGACATCTTTATCATTTCGAGTCATTAGGAAAAGCACAAGACATTTAAAAAAAAATTAAAAAAATAGTTCTTATTGGAGAATTGGACAGCAGAGTAGGAAAATGGATTGTATACTCAAATATGCAAATACTATTTGAGAAAAATGGAGTATAAAGATAAGAACCAGATCTTAAGACTTGGCTCTTATTTTCATATTCTTACTCCTTCATACTAGCAACATATTGGAAGAAACTAGTAAGTGACTCAGCCTGGGAAGTACGCGATTAAATCGAGTACAAAGAGAGAAAGAACTTTTTTTTCACTGGGAGAAAAAAGTCACAAAAACAAAAGTCAAAAGTGATAAATATTCAATTGACTTCCTATCATACCAGCTTTGCTAATCCTGTTGTCTATTTCCATGTTTAAATTGCCATCTTAATTATTCCTAATTAGCTGAAATGTTTTACTTGTTTTATAGGCTCAAAATTCAGGATGCAGTTTTCAAATAGGCAGAAATATTGAAAACCTCAACTGTATCCTGAATGGAGAACAAATAAAACATTTCAGCTATTTAGGCATAATTTTTTCATAAAGATGGCTATTTAAACATGGAAATAGACAATAGGATTAGCAAGGCTGGTATGCTAGAAAGTTGAATTGAATAAATTTAAATGGATTAAGAGAGAAATTAGTCAAATCACTAAACTAGTTGTATACAAGACAGTGTGGAAGCCAATTTTAAGTTGTGGATCTGAAGGCTGGGTTAGAAGTAAAGCACGTGATCAAAGACTAGAGACCACAGATATGAGAGTTCCTGAGAAACATTAGGGGCGTGAACAGATGGCATTAATCGCAATATCGAATTAAAAATAATATTAGGAAAGAACTTGACATTGCTAGCATTCAGGAATGTATTAGCAGAGCTAATCTGAGGTTGTATGGTCATTTAAACA
This sequence comes from Typopeltis vanoorti, assembly GCF_054136105.1. Taxonomy (NCBI): domain Eukaryota; kingdom Metazoa; phylum Arthropoda; class Arachnida; order Uropygi; family Thelyphonidae; genus Typopeltis; species Typopeltis vanoorti. The sequence continues at coordinate 97,770,215 of NC_143563.1, read as the reverse complement.
GAATGGGAGAAAAAAGATTGGCAAAACAAGTGTTCTTTGCCAGAATGGCAGGTAAAAAGATCCAGAGGAAGTCCAAGATCTAGGTGGATAGTTACAGTAAGAAGTGCCTTAGAAGATATAAAGCCTGATAATATTGAAGTCGTTACAGATAACAGATTAATTTGGGGGAAAATTGTTAGTAATGATGTAAGTTTTTCATATAATACTATCGAAATATGCTGTACATGCCAGGAATTTCATTATAAATATCATAACAAGTACAAACTATTTTAGAAGCTAATAAGAAAGGCTTAGAAATGGTGGAAGAAGTGCCACAAAAGAATCAAAGATCATAAAGAGGATATGAAAGATATTGTATTTTGTATGTATATTACATATCCTGGTAATATAATACTTAGTCCATCTACGGTACCTTTCGTTGATAAGATTCACATAAAAATTAGTTTGACGTGTTATTAAATGAAGTAGTTTGAAACAGAAGCAAAAGCAAAAATATTCAAGAAGAAGGCAATTAGGATAGCAATATTTCAGGCAAAAAAAGCAATCAGAAATATGTCAAAGCAGCTCGATTAGATGATATTTGACCACACGACGTAGCTAGAAAGTCGAGTTCCACATGACTGGATTAGAAGTTTTATTTTTATACCAATTTATAAAGAGGGAAATCAAAATGAATGCAAGAATTATAGAAAAATTTCCTTTCTTGGTGTTCCGAAAAAGATTTATGCAAACATCCATGCGAAAAGATTACGACATAGTTGGCTAATTGAAGAAAATGATTAGTTGAGTGAAAAATTGGAGAACAACATGCTGAGTGGCCAAATAGAGCTTCCAACTGAGCTTGTTGTTACCTTATGTCAAATAATCGAGAATCCTAGGAGTATAATACGACTCTCTATTAAAAAAAAAAAAAAGAAGAAGAAGAAAAAGCATGCTATAAGATGTTAGGGGGGAAGAGACTGTTCAAAACTCTAAATATGTATTTTATGGTGTAAATGAGTTGTTTATAAACAGCTCTACATATTTATACTTAGTTGCAAATTGGCACTTCATACAGATTATATTTAATCTATATGTACAACTAATCACATCATCAAAGATGATATTATACTCTTAAATAAATCTGCTACAAGTCTTTAAGATTCTTCAGCCAGAACAAATAAATACTGCAATAGAAAGCGAAAAACTAGAAAGATAGACAGGGAAACAGAAACTTTCGACTGCATTCTGAATAGTAAATCTACAGACTACCAGTTGCACATGAAAAGCTATTTAGGCACGATTTTAGTGAAGATAACAAATAAAATGTGGAAACAGATAATAGAAGAAGTAGCTCTGGTACAGCTGGGAGCCAGTGGAATAAATTTCTATGGAATAAGAGAGAAATTAGACAAACCACTCACTACCATACCAAAGACAGTGTTCAATATCAATTTAAGTTATAGATCTCAAAGTTAGAGATTGAAAATGAAGGACAAAATTGAAGATAGAGACCCCAGATATCAAAGTTCTTTGATATCTGGGGTCGCAGATAATGAAGTGTATATTAGGAATTTAGTTCTGTTGGTAGTGATGATGGCAGTATCTTTAATTGTAAGTATAACCTATAACCTTCTGTTCGACTGTAGTTATTCTGTCGTTCGTTATGCTGTTGTCATGGCATTACAGACTATCCCCCCCCTCATGTTTCGGAATCTTTTGACATTGCTCTAATAAGATCTATTGCTTCAGCACATCACTTATGTGCTGGAGTAATAGATTGGCTCACTATATTTATATCTTATACCATGGATTATTTCATATTAGAGTTAAACACAATATTTATCAATAATGAAACTGATTTTTTAAAGGAAAAAGATGAACATATTAATCGGTTACTGAAATTAAAAATGTTAACCCTTCGTGGTTCATCTAAATTTATACCCGATCCCTTATCCCTTAGTTGACACTAACTGTAGATCCAATTAACATTTTTAGGCATCACTTTGGGGAAGTGGAGTTTGTTTTCTCCCTTTTCATATAGTAATGCAGGGAAGTTTTTCTATCATTCTGATATATCAGAATACATTTAGGATGATTTATTACTGGAATCATGTGCGAAAAACTGTAAAAAATGACAAATGCTGTGTGTGTGTGTGTGTGTGTGTGTGTGTGTGTGTGTGTGTGTGTGTGTGTGTGTGTGTGTGTGTGTGCGCGCGCGCAGTTAATGATCTAATAGGCTAATAAACTAATTACAAGTGAGAGAGGGGATGAGAAGAAAAAAATTACGTTCTGAAGAAAGCTAATTTTGAAAATTAACCAAAAAATAGCGAAAGACTAATCTCGATAATTACAAAACATCAAAGCAATTCGTGCAGAGTCCTTTCATTTTTTTTTAAAACCTTTTTATGATTTGGCTATAGTCGTTTGTCCAATTAATGTTTTTCAAAATGTCATAAGCTCTAATCGCAGGTGAATTAGTTTAATTTAACAAATGACTATCGTATATTATTATGACTTTAATTTTTCTTAGGTTATTTTAAATTTAAAAATATTCTATTTCGTAATCAGTGGTGCTTGACGTTACTGTTAATGCAAGGATAAATATATCATTGGTATGGAATTCCACGAAAAATTTTTAAGTTGATAAATCGTCCACTAAATAGGATATCCTATAGCTCATTAATCCTATTAAACAGATTAAGAAAAACTGTCTATAGAGTGAGGAAAACCGAGATCAAATTGGACTTTTTCAAGCCAAATTAAAACTAATGTGAAAAGTTGTGCCTCCACATCAGAGGATAAAAATCATTTCAGCCGGAAGATTTATATTCGAACTCACAGCATCTTCATGTGCCCATCAAGGATAAATATATCATTGGTATGGAATTCCACGAAAAATTTTTAAGTTGATAAATCGTCCACTAAATAGGATATCCTATAGCTCATTAATCCTATTAAACAGATTAAGAAAAACTGTCTATAGAGTGAGGAAAACCGAGATCAAATTGGACTTTTTCAAGCCAAATTAAAACTAATGTGAAAAGTTGTGCCTCCACATCAGAGGATAAAAATCATTTCAGCCGGAAGATTTATATTCGAACTCACAGCATCTTCATGTGCCCATCGGACTGGTAGACATCTGAATTCAAATCAGAAGTGTCATGTAAATTTTGTAGATATTATTACTCTCAAGTTTTATAGATTGTGATCTAATTCTGAATTTTGGTTAGAATGCAGAAGCATTGTTTTGCTTCAAACTAGCATAGTGATGAATGGATCTGCCTGGTTGACCAAGTTGATAGCATCGCCATCCATTTGACTAACAGGCTGTGGGTTTGAATCTTACGGCAGGCACCGATATTTTGTGAATGCCTTTAGATGGTAGGTGAATTTCGTCTCCCCGCGTAAGGCCACCATCCTGCTTATTACAGGTCTGAAGCGCCTTGGAAAGGTACAGTGTTTCGTTTATATCCGACGACCTCTTACGTACTAAAATACTACTGATCTGCTTGCAAATTTTCTTATATGGGATCCTCACTAAAAAAAAAAAAAGCATATATTAGAAATAACTCTTATACTAGATTGGCTGTTTGGAAAGTATGCTGTACGTTTTTTGATTGGGTATGCTGGTTGAATTAAAATTAAGCAACCAGTGGACGAGTGAATAATTCCATAAGTTATCTACAATATGAATACATTCACAAACATGCATGCCACTATAGGATTCGAATCCGTGGCCTATTTATTGGTTGGAGAACGAAGACACCATCCTCGTAGTAAAAAACGAGGCCCGTCATGTTGGTTTAATTTCAGATCAGGAGATCTTGAAGTGTGACCAGCTTTACAATAGTACAGAAATGCTACGATAGCAATGAAATTTGCACAAGCAATGCAACTTAGTTGACTCATAAACTTAAAAGGGCTTATTGTATGTTACCTTTCAACTATCAAACTCTCCCAACATCTTTGTTAGTTTCTGAATTGTTGATCCTGTTCAGTACCCCTGCAAATCAATTCAAACTACGTGATTAGTATGTTATTTTCGACTACCAAAGCCACTAGTTAACGTAGCGAAACTAGTTGGTTACTAGTTGTATCGAATTCCGACTAATAAAATCAATTCAATTCAAACTACATTTTTATTTCGATGCTTTTGCTTTAAAGTAAAGATGTTTATGCTTAAAGTAGACCGACTTTCTTCTTTATTACTTAAAAACAAAAAGAATTAGGGGTATTTCGTAGAAAATTATTAACTAAAGAAATCTCTTAAACGCTTCCATGGGTTCTTGAATTTTCTGAAGTTCCTAAAGTTTAATTAACCGGTCTCAGATGGAAGGAAAAGATCCCCACCTCCCCCAAAGCTTGGTGTTTTCTTTATACAAATCAGCAATTAACAGAAAATGCATTTATCTCATAGCTTTAGTTACTTTGCTTAAACTCTCAGCAAAACAACAAACTACCAATAGAACAAAATCACTGAAAAATTAACAATTAACCGTCTGGGGTTTTGAGCAGAAAGTTTAGGTTACAAATGAGTGCTTGCATTTGATTACCTTTTTATTTTGTCGCCATCGCTACATCATATATAGAATTCACTTTTGTACTGCAGTACTTCAAAGATTAGGATACAAAACGCCTCCTTAGGCATTGGGTAACAACGATGCCCTTTGGTTGTTGAAATATATGGATTCCAATTCGTATATTTCTGCTGAACTGTTGAACATGATATTTCGGAGATTAAAAGGGTTTGAACAATATTTCATTGTCTGGAATTAGTATTCTCATCTCATAGCAACTAAAGCCACGAAGAGAAAGTGTTATGTATGTCATTTGCGTGTTCTTTTAGGCTATTTTTTTCTGTTTGGAGGAGAAAAACTTCTGCTGATTCAACAGAGAAACAAATTTTTAGCTCTTCGAACCCAGATTTAAAATTTTTCTGTTAATAAATATTTTCATTTGATTCATGACGTGTTCATACGTCTGGAAATGAAGGGACATAAGATTTCTTATCCTGTTTACAATATTAAAACAATTATATATATAAAAAATGTCCTATGTGAGTTGTGACTTCTGTGTACGAACTTGATCCATCCATATATTTATCCAGGAAGACTCATTAAAGTTTCCATTGTCTCTATATTAGTCAGAAAGGCTACCGGATGTGAAAGAACTGTTCTGCAGTATAATCATTTGTCAGTCAGTTACATTTCGTCACGGTAGAACTTTTATTTTTACTTTATTTTTTTACCATCTGTTGCTGACTTTTAGTTTAGTTCACGATTTTCGTCACATGTTGTAAGACTGCCTCCCCCCTTACTTAGAGTCCTCTGGTGGCCTTAAAAAGTTCCATGTTTGGTCTCTAAAAAAGAATTATTCAACGCTTATCCTATTCACAGAAATATGCTACAAACTCGTCTAACATTCGTAGATATGACTGACATAAAAAAGTTTCAACTTAGAACAGAAATACTCATCGATTTATTAGTGTGAAACAAATATGGAATAATTTTAGAAACAAGTCAGTCAGAATTAGTCGTCATATTTCTAGCCATGTAGAAGAAAAATTTGTAAAAATTGTAGTTCTGCATGTCTACTGACTGAGAATTGTATTTGTGAGAATTAAATGTCTTTATTTTTTAAATCTAGCTATTCTTTTTTATTTTCAAGTAATTAAATCTCTTGAAACCTCTTTATAATATAAAAATAAATAAAATATTTATTGAAAATAAATATATTTTCAATAAAATAAAATAAAATACTTTATTGTAGATTTTTATTATTGAAATGTGAATCCCACAGCATAACAGGATTCACGCTAATTATTGCTGTATAATATTTTAATTTCTTGAAGCAAGTTAATTATCTGAAGATAATTAAATTGCATTTCTATTGAATTTGCATACTCTTTAACGCCATTTTAACCAAACAAGATAATTTAGAGCCAAGAAAAATTATTCGGTCTGGTGTATCAGAAAAATAAGGCGAGTCCTCTTAGTAATATGACTTAGATAAACTAACTACCAAAAAGCAATATTTTTACTAGAAAGGCGACACATTTTCACTCCATACTACGGCACACGCAATTCTGTCATTAATTCCATGTTGTACTGTTTCTCATGGAATTCTTTCACAAGAAGGCTTAACGTTTCTATGTTGAAGTTTAGCAAGTAATAATATTACTAGACGTTTAATAGAGACATGCTCGTCAGACAGTATAATTTTTCAAGTAACGTGTTCACACATGTAAGAGAAAACTAAATGTAATTTGTTACTTCTCTATGTTTCGCTCAATGTCGCGAGCTTCTTTCACGGAGAAGGCAGAAAATTTAATTGTTAACAATATTTAAATTCTGAATACAAGGACGAGTCATACAGCATGCGTATAATATCACGTGCCTCGGGTGCAGCTGCACAGTAGGAGGAAATTATTAGAGTTCAGAGACGCGTGGAAATATATGCATTCATTTAAAAATGATAAATCAATAAAGAGATACGCATGTGGTCCGTCCGATTAAGATTAGGACCTAGGGCTTCACACGATTCGAATCAGCTCAGAAGTTGTCATCTTTCTTACCGCCTATCAGAGATGCATTATCACCTTTATCGTTGCTGTTAATTGTTTATAATTTTTAAATCAGTTAATTAATTATACATCTATTCCCACGTCTCTGAACTCTCATAGTTTCCTCCTACTGTGCAGCTGTGCCCGAGACACGTGATATTATACTCATGCATATTATATTATACTCGTTCTTGTGTTCATAATTTAAATATTGTTACCAATTTTTCTACTTGCTCCCTGAAACAAGCTCGTGACATTGAGCGAAATATATAGGAGTAATAACTTCTATTTAGTTTTCTCTTACATGTGTGAAGCCGTTATTTAAAAAAATATACTTAGTGATAATATTATTCATTGGAATTTCATGCCTTAATGAGATCGCTTGCAGTTTAGATTCAATTTAGGTCTTCAAGCACAATATATATGCTTATTGGAAGAATGGCAGCAGAGCCCGATGCCAAGTAGTATCCCTTTTGTTGCTATATAAGAAAGCGTGTTAATTTTTTATTTTAAAATATTCCCAGTAATATGATATAATTCTATCTTCCACAGAATATCCACTCCCAGTCTTTTATCTTAACAATAATAATAATTTGGTCTCATTTTCCTTAATATATTAGGACTCATGTGTGTTACAGTAAGTAGCTGAGTTCTTATAACCTAATTGATAAGAAAATATCTTATATCAACCTTTTGTGTTTTGAATGACTTATTTATGCGAATAATTTATTGAATGTTGATACTTGAATAAACCCGCAAACCTTAAGTAGCTTCCTTGTAGTTTGCGGGTCCACTGCTGACAGCGGAATCCTTTAAGTGGATGTTGAAGTATCAGTCAATTGGAATGCGAGGTTTCTAAGAGGTGAAACCTTGTCCGTGCTCCCTCCCTTGCAACAAGGTTTTAGCCTATGTAAAAGGCTGGAAATTGACAAATCATATAATGTAATTGACTTTCAGAATGGCTTAGTTGTTATTGGGGGGGGAAAGTCGAGATAACAGCAAGAATTATGGAAATTGTCGGATTGTGGAAGATTGTCATAACAAAATGTATTAAAATTTTCCACAGAAATCCGCCTGTGGCAATAGTTCTAACAGATATAAGATACCAGAGTACCTACTTGGAGTAAAATTGATGTTCAAATGGTAGTTCCATTTGAACATTATCTTGTTTGTTGTCCTTTATAAGTGGTTGATACTTGAACTTATGCGAAAATCAATCTATATGGGAATCATGCGCAGTAAATAAGAATGTCAACGGTTTGATAATCACCAACAAAAATCGCGCTGGATTAATAAAATCATTAGTTTGCAGAGTGACATGGAGGAAAGAAAAGAAATGAACAGATAGTCTTAGAGTAATCTTGGAAAGACATTCTGGAACCTATCCAAAGAAGAATCATTTTCATAATATAGCATAAATTACTATAACACACACACACACACACACACACATACACACACACACACACACACACATACACATACACACACAGAAAGAGAAAGAGAGATTTGAAAATTTTGAAAAACTGAATACGAGCCTGAAAAACATATTTAAAAATTACAAAAAACAAATGTCAATTTTAATAATTTGTTTTCTGAGGTTAGTGACTTAAGTATCTTATCATAACGCGAACAAAAAAGGGGCTCTTTGCGTTATTATTAAGCACGCAAAATGTTTTTTTCCCTACAAGTTTTCCTTTACATTGAATTTAATTAAAACTGGTGTGTGTTAGCCTTCAGCGTGCAATGGAATTTTCCGCCAAGTTTCAGATGAACGTAAATAGAAATAATTATATTAATTTAGCATTTCTGTTTCGGTGTGTTGAGGGGGTTTTTTCAATTAATTACAAGGTGTGTTTCGCCACCTAACCTTTGGTTTCAATCTAGCAGAGTGCCATCCCACCAGAGACCCGCACGTCTATAACACACACATACACACACACATTTTTTTTTTTTTTTAAATTCTGTGGACACTGTGGGAGTAAATTATACAGCTAACTACCTTTCGTTCTAGATACGAACTTGCTTCTGTTTTTGTGTTTTTAAATTACAGAGAACAGAAATAATATATATAAAAAAGTTTTCATACTAAAGTCATGCAGTATTAGACTATAGAGTGGGAGTGCCTAAGGTGAAAGTGGCCGAAAGCAAATTTCACTAATTAGGTGTAAAATTCAACGTCACTCAAGTTAGGTTTATTCATTTCTTTATCAAATAATTTTTTAAAAAGTAGCATGGAAAGTCTTATAAAGATTCAAAGAAAAAAGATTAGTCACAACGTTTTTCTTCTATTATTTTATACATCGTTGGGCTTTTCAGAACAGAGAGGAACTTTGCAGGTCTCGAGACCGTGAATTTTAGCTTCGTGACCTTACTGCGATTTAAGAAAAAAATAAAAAGTAAAGTACATTTGAAGTGTAGGTCACATCTACTTAAAAATGGTCTACTGGGCAAAAGTTGAAATATCCGAGTGGCGTCTCCATCTTCCTTTCCCCTTATTCCAAAGTTAGTTATAACAAAGTTAGGTCTCTTACGTTGTAACTGGATTAACCATTCACATGCTTCGTTTATTTTATATTTCATACAAGGATGACGTTTTCTTTACTAATTTCTGTTGTCTGTTCAATAATATTTTCTATGACGTCAGCAAGACTTGGGTGTTTGGTGGGATTATAAAACCCACCAAACACCAGACCAATGTTTGGTGGGTTTAGGATAAAAAGCCTCTACGATAAACGATAAAAACGATATCTACCTCTCTTTCTGTCTGATCACGCGATCAGACAGAAAGAGAGGTAGATATCGTGGATACTCATGTATTGTTGAATAAAAATGTGATATTGTGATCTGTTATTGAGCCGGTCAAAGTCAATCGGAAAATCACTCTTCGACCAGCACGTTCGAATCCCATTGCGGACGGGAATATTTATGAATGCCTTTAAGTCGTAGGCGAATTTTAACGCCCGCTGTGAGACCATCACTTTATTGGGATCCTAAAGTGACTTGAAAAAAAAAATCCATTTAATTTCTTGAAGCAAGTTAATTATTTGAAGATAATTAAATTGTATTTCTATTGGATTTGCATACTCTTTAACGCCATTTTAACCGAACAAGATAATTTAGAGCTAAGAAAAATTTAGAGGCTAAAAAATATTTAATATAATATAAAATTAAATAACATTATTTAATATAAAATTAATCAAAATGAAACAACTGATTAAATTATATTTACACTGCTAGAATATCAGACAGCGAAAGCCTAACCTATCACCCGCTATATATTTTAGTAATCTGATTTTTATTAATGTGTTGTTGTACTGTGAGAAATAACACGCATAGTCTTGGAATTCACGTAAAATATTTAATATAAATATTGATCGAAATGTAAATTCTAATTTAACAACGCCAAAACTCTCTCTCTCTCTTTCTCTCTCTCATTCACTATTAAATTAAAATTAAAACAAACGCATGTCTTCTGCACGTACAGATTGTTTTGCCCAGTTGAAGCAAGTGACGCGGCCAAGCTGTGGCGTTGAGGAGTGGCTTTTTTGGGCCAATAGTATACAAAGGTACACCGCAGCTGCGATTACTTGGGTTTGCCTTACGACAGCCAGCACCCTCTTCCTATTGGGTTCTTCGGCAAGCCAAAAACCAATTTCATACTCGGACTGGACCCACTGGATTCGAGTAAAGCAATGAGCTTTACTCGAATTTACTCTGCCTTGTTGTAAATATTTTGGTATATTCCTTCTTTGTAAGAATAATTCAAGTGATATTTTTTCATCGCTTCATGTTTTCGATGAGGATGGATTGTTGTATGAGAGGAGGACTCAAATAGTGGGTTTGATTGTGAGCACGACTGAACACTGTATTAAGGAGGTAAAAGGGACTGCATGAAATTGGCGGATACGTCAGGAATTCTTAAATTATGTCTTTTAAGGAGACTTGTTCTGTTCCCCTATGCAATATTGTCATTTTTTTAAGGAAAAACGTTTCGTGTCAAGAATAATATGAAGTTTTATATATAATAATAGAATAATATGAAGTGTAATATGAAATTTTGATTTAAAATTTTTCAAATCATTTTATTTCTGTAATTTTTGGTATTTAGAAACATTTAAACACAATGAAAAATTGTATGAATTTTAAGTTTTCAAAATTAAAAATTCTAAAATTGCACAGAAATTGTGATATTTTAAAATATCCCCCTGCCCTTCACGTATGTGTAACTCTGCCAATTGCAGCGATGCGCGGTCATCGAAAAAAAAAAAAAAATCCATTCCAATCCTTACCTTGATAAGGGTTTTTCAACCTTTCATAAAATCTCTTTTTCTTTCGTTCTTTCACGGAAATTCGGGTATTTAAAAATCCTTAATTTAAAGCAGACCAAACAGAGAGAGAGAGAGAGAGAACACGTACAAGACATTAATGCTTCGGCCACATAATGGTAGTTACCTCTTTATAGCATTCCTCATCACATCGTGTCACGTTTTCCATTACTTTCCCTTCAGAATATAACATCCTTTAAGGCTATTCCGGTTTCAAGAAAACTTTCTCTGGGATATTAAAAATAAAAAAGAAATTAAAAAAACGAAATAAAAAGTTTACATTTATTAATATTATTATCAGAGACCTCCAGCGAGTCATACAGAGACCAGACTAGCTGTCATTCCTTTTTTTTTTTTTTTAAACTCATCCACACTACATTTATCCCTTTCTTAACCGCAAACAAACTTAACTTCCACAGATGCACCCTTATCCTTCCCCCCCTACCTTCCATAGAACTTAAAAGTTTACCCACCGATATCCTGTAACGCCCTCTCAAAAGTTTACACATCTCCATCAAATCACCTCTTTTTCTTCTGTCTGCCAGTGACTGCAGTCTGCATATTCTCAGTCTATTTTCATAGTCTACACTCCATAATTCCAATATCATTATTGTCAACTCTTCTTCGCACCTTTTCAAAAGCTATTTTATCCCCTCAGAACCCAGACGAAAAAATCTGCGCACAGTAGTCCAAGTGCAATTATATCAAAGTCTTGTAAAGAGACAAAATGACTTTGTCAATGTTTGTTTCAGCATCGCGATTATGTTCTGAGTTGAATTTGCAGTTTTTGCTATGTGACCATTCAACCTCAACTTCCTGTCCACATAACTGCAGGATCCCTAGTCTTATCATTTTACACTTATCATCATTCAATTGAGAACTATTATCAACCACAGTTCTAGTCTCAAATTATTCTTAAGTTGTTTATTCTTAAGTTGTATATATATATATATATATATATATATATATATCAGTAGCATCCTGATCATCCCTGATTGCCTTGCCAATGCATTATCAACATTGGCAGGACAGTCAGAGAGGATTACCCTGCCAATCATGTTGATTGTTGATGACGCATTGACAGGGATGCATCATCAACATCAAGAGCCTTTTACCAATTTGGCTGAACATTGAATAACTAACTCTTATTTAGAAGTATTGGTCAAGTGGTAATAAACTATTTGATAACCAACTAGTTTCGCCAGCTATTGCTGTCGGCATCTTCAGGGTACAAATAAGGTAGGCAAAGTAAATTACAAACTAGATGTTAACTGACAATTCTAATTCATTAACAAAATAGTACTGAGCGTGAAACAATACACGTGTCGCGGATACATGATTTACTTGTTGAGAAACATTTTGTAGTTGGCGCTGAAGTTCATGTCATGTGGGTTTAGTGATCTGATTAAGGTCTTCCATATATCAGGTGGGATTAAACCTTGATTCCTGTTGAGTTTTTTTGTGGAACGGGCGAATATAGCTGCTTCTTTGAAGATTCTGTAACGGTAGTTTTCTTCTATATAAGGCATATAACTTTTATTCCATTCAATAATATGGTTGGTTGTAGAGCAGTGGAAAGAAAGGTCAGATATATCTTGTCTGTTATTTCTTACATAACCGATATGTTCCCTTTGTCTCATTTCGAAGCTTCAAGACGTCTGACCAATGTAACTGTGATCACAGAACAAGGAGTGTTCTAAACTAAATGTTGAGAGTTTTTAATATAAGTATCTGAGTTATGGATGTGTTGTTGTAGAATTTTGGCTAGATGTTTAGACAGTAAATAAGTTGGAGAATTAAGACTTATTAAAAACTCTCAACATTTTATTGAAAAATTAAAGAACGTCCCTATCTCTGAAGATGATATACTTGCTAGCCTTGATGTTACTTCCCTATTTACCAACATTCCAGTAGTTGAAGTCATCAACATCTAGACAATTTGTTCCCACAAGACATCACTTCGTTGTTTAGTCACTGTTTAACTTCTAACTATTTCGTATGGAAGAAAACCATTTACAAACAATTAACCGGATTGGCCATGGGTAGTCCCCTCTTGTGCTGACCTATTTATGGAAGATCTTGAAACTAAAATCTTATCTCAGATTAACCCAAAACCTACAGCATGGTTTAGATATGTAGATGACATCTTTATTATATGGAACCACAAAAATGAAGAGCTATTGGATTACCTAAACAAAATCAATTCGTTCCGCCATACTATCAAATTCACACTAGAACTTGAAAAGGACAAACAACTACCATTCCTGGACATCATAATAAAGAAACAAGAAAATAACAATCTCAACTTATCTGTTTATAGAAAACCTACAAATACTGGACGGACGTTATCTACACTTCAGCTCATCACACCACATCTCCCAAAAACTTAGCAGTATTCATATACTAAAGAAAAGAGCTATACAGTTTACTACGGACCAAAATGATCTACAAGAAGAATTGACTACAATATCCAACGACCTATCCTTAAATGGCTACCCTAGAAGAATCATCAACAAAATTCTCTTCTCTGACATACCACAAAGACAACGTGATATCACCCAATATATCACCACTATAACTATTCCATACGTTGTTACCATTTCCAAAAAACTGGCTCTCCTCCTAAAACCACACAGTATTAGAGTGACATTCAAGCCAATTGAAACTATTCAGAAATTTCTAAGATCACCGAAAGACTTCCATCCTTTCTACAAGTATGCTGGAGTTTAGAACATTCCTTGTTCTGTGATCACAGTTACATTGGTCAGACGTCTAGAAGCTTTGAAATGAGACAAAGGGAACACATCGGTTATGTAAGAAATAACAGACAAGATATATCTGGCCTTTCTTTCCACTGTTCCACAACCAACCATTATTGAATGGAATAAGAGCTATATGCATTATATAGAAGAAAACTACCGTTACAGAATCTTCAAAGAAGCAGCTACATTCGCCCGTTCCACAAAAAAACTCAACAGGAATCAAGATTTAATCCTACCTGATATATGGAAGGCCTTAATCAGATCACTAAACCCACATGAAATGAACTTCAGCGCCAACTACAAAATGTTTCTCAACAAGTAAATCATGTATCCGCGACACGTGTATTGTTTCACGCTCAGTACTATTTTGTTAATGAATTAAAATTGTCAGTTAACATCTAGTTTGTAATTTACTTTGCCTACCTTATTTGTACCCTGAAGATGCCGACAGCAATAGCCGGTGAAACTAGTTGATTATTAAATAGTTTATTAACACTTGACCAATACTTGTAAATAAGAGTTAGTTATTCATTAATCTGGTCAAGAATTAACAATTTCAAATGGCTGAACATTGCTTTAGAATATCCCACCTGTCTCGATTGCTGTGCTGATATTCCGTCTGTCCCTATTGTCGAATTCTTATCCAGGTAATGCAATAGCTCTAGAACCTCCTCCTCATGCACTTTTATCTCTTCGTTCAATGTAGTGGTAGGGGTTACAGGCAAATGCATCGAAAAACAGTTAATCGAAAGACAATTCATCGAAAAAGCAATTCGCCGAACGACAATTTAACGAATGGCAATTCGTCGAAAAAACAATTCATCGAAAATTTTTCGATGAATTCTTTCATAATTCATGGAAAAGTCATTTTTCTTGCAAACTATTGTTTAGAAATCTTCAGTAACAATGCGGAATGTTACTTATAATACAGACAACATATTTAAGTGGTCATTGAAACATAATAATTATTTTCTTGCATTTTAGAGCATTTAATGTAAGTGTACATCCTGCTTCATTGTACAGTTAGCGATTTATCTGTAGAGAAGACAGGAGTACCACATGCACTTATCTCCCGAATAACCTCGAAAACATGTAATTGCAGTTAATAAGAGGAGGGATAGGCAAAGAAATTCGTTCTACCAAATTTTGTCACAATAAGTCTAGTCGATTGAAATTAAAAATTTCATTAAATTTCATCCAGCCAGAGCGAAATTGCTAATATCATTTAGGAACTTCTTTACGGAAATGTCATGATAAAAGTGATCCATTATGAACTAAAACTGAACCGTGCATTCAGCTTATTGTTCTGAAAACATCTGCGAATTCTGCTAAGTCTGTGAGTTATTGTATACATAATTTCGACATTTTTCTTTGTCGCCCCGAATATAGTTGAACTGAAAACTGGAAGGGTTCGACATTTTTTTGTAAAAGTTTCAAATGCGGAATCCAAATAAAATTTTTTCATTAATAAATGTAATAAATAAATAAATTTACTGAACGTAAGTTAGTAGGCCTAATACTGAGATGACTAGGCTTTTCCTCCTGGAAATAGGCAAATTGGACAAGAAAAACAATAAGAATCGATATTGTTCTGTAATTATTCCTTAGTAAAGCAGCATTGCTCTACCAACAATCATTATATTGAGGAGGATGAGGGAAAATAGTATTAATCATTAATATTACTACTACTACTACTAATAATAAATTGATTCTTTGATGTAAATATTTTTGACAATATAATAATAAAATATACGGGAATTCAGAGTAAAAATATTGGAAAACTTGAAAAAAATTCATTCCTGAAGATTTTTCAATCACGTTTCACTTATTTACTCCTATTTCTGTTATTCCTCAACGACAGGAGTGCCACATGCACTTATCTCCCGAATAACCTCGAAAGCAAGTAATTGCAGTTAATAAGGGGAGGAATAGGCTAAGAATACTGAAGAGTATATGTGTGGGTATATTTCTGGGTTTTGAGGAGGTGATCGGTGCAGATTGTTAAAAAATAAATAAAAGGTTAAAATATTCTCTAGGAAAGGAAAATAATGAAATAGGAATGATGAATAAAGAGTCTTAAAAACAAACCTGTAAACCTTTTAGAAGCATACTCATCTGGTGTTATATTTAGATGAGCAGCGGTTGGAAGTCTTATTCGACTTTTGAAGGATGCCAGTGGTCGGCAGATCACAGTTAGAAAACACAGTGCTAAAGGAAATTGGAATTGGGTTGAGTTGTTTTGAAATCCCTGCGTGTTTTTCCAATTCGGTTCGCTTGTTTTTCGGCAAAAAAAAACCAAGTTTCAGAGAGGAAAACCTTCCATCCTCGTATGAGACAGGCTAACTCACCTTCAGGTTAAACGCCCTGATAAAGGCGCTTGACATCTTTGATAAACGTAGGATGCTGAAATCCTTTTCAGCAGTTTCATTAAAGGAGCTGTAGAATTTTTCTCTTCTCGGTTTCTGCAGTTTTGTAGAAAATAAGTTTAGGATGGAGGACTTTTTTTTATACATTCACGCCAAGTTTTTTTGTAGTCTTCCATTTTTCAGAGATGAGATGTTTCTTAAAGTTGATTTTTCTGATTTGGAATTTTCGAGTTGGTTCGAAAAAATGGCTCAACGATGCGATCATGCAGGATCTCATTGTTGAGCCATTTTTTCCATGAGGAGACGATTACGAGAGTGGCATACCTAAATATGCTAGAGAAATTTGTGTTTCCCCAGATTGAGAATGTGTAGGGCCTCATTTTCCAACATCTACTCCACATTATGGCGACTGCGCATATCCCACTGCTTGTGGCCACCGCGCAGTCCCGATTTGATTCCGATGGATTTCTCCTTTTGCGTATATTTATATTTGTGTATAAATAATTAAGTAAAAGTGTTTTTTTTTTAATGGGAAGGGGCAGAAAAATATGCTACTCCACGTGGCGACAAAATTTCTAGGGCCAGCCCTGGGGCCAGTCCTGGTGAATATGGTGTTTGAGGTAGATATTGAAATCCCAAGTCGTATATTGTCTGTTGGATTTCATAAGCCGGTGCATTGTTCTGCAAAAGCAACACACCTCTGCTTAGTTTCTCGAACCGATTTTCCTTCAGTACCTGCTTCAATTCCTTCAGAGCTGCTGTAACAGTTTCACCTTTCTTGAGGTAAGGTAAGGATTACACCATCCATATCCTAAAAGACAATGGCAAGAACTTTCCCTGCTGACTTTGGTTCGAAACTTCTTTGGCCATGGAGAACCTTTGTGTCTCCACTCCATTGACTGTTGTTTGTTCTCTGGGTTATAGTGACGAAGCCATGTTTCATCAACGGTTGGAATATGAGCTAAAAAATTTCACGAGGATGAAATCCCTTTATGAAATGTTCTTTTAACATCTCAACTATACCCGCCTCAGTGGATATCATTCACCGCAACCAGTATGCCCTGCCAAAAAATCGCTTTCCGAACGAAGTAGGATAAATAGTAGTTATAAATAGTAGGATAATAAAAAGATATATACCTCTCAAAATAATCCAAAACAAACCAAAAAAAAAAAAAATTGCACACACATCTCCGCCCCCACACGACTTATAATTCATTTTTCGGTGAACTGTATTTTCGATGAATTGTTGTTTTTCGATCAATTGCGTTTCGATTAACTGCTCATCGGTGAATTGCTTTTTCGATGAATTGTTGTTCGATGAATTGCCTTCGATGAATTGTCTTTCGGTAAACTGTTTTTCGATGAACTCTCCGGATACCAGTGGTAGTACTGCACATTATATTACATACACCAGGTTGATAGATCTTAGCAAAATGAACACTCAATATTTGAACAATCACATCGGCTTCTGACATAAAAGTACCATCTGTATTCAGTAAATGTACTCTTCGGCATTCATTCTTTTCTTTTACTTGCAACAAAACGATAATTTTTATTGGAGGGTTGTCTTTAGGCTGTATAGCCAATTATTTCTTTTCGTACTTGATTTAGCTCTCCTTACATTACACCTAACTTTTCTGGCCCCTGCGTTTTATATATTTCATAACTTTTCTCATCTTTATTCTTAAATTATTTCTTCCACATTTCTTTTTTCTTATGATCTCTTACTTAATATGGTTGCATCCATTTCATTCCCGCCCTATTTGTTCGTCGAGCTCTGGGGGACACATTCAGATACCACATCATTTAAGCATCTTTTCAAAGCTTCCCATGCGCTGTTGATATTTTTAACTGTTAACATGGGATCGAATACGGTATTCAATCTAGTTTATCATAACTTTTAGCTTTGTAGTTCAGTCTATAACGTGTTCTAATCGGAACATCCACATGCTTTGCTACTTCATAGGTCAAGTACGGCATTATCACTGTCACCAGCGGATGGCAAAATAGTCGCATCCTTAATTCTGAGATCCTCTTTTGAAGCTACGATCAAAATTAATATTCGTTGTCTCAACTTCCTTCTTTCACAAGCTAGTTGAGAAAGTTGTCTTGCACTAGCTCAATAAAATTTCCATCACATTTATTATGACCTTTCCTTCTACCAGATGAATGTACGGATAATTTAAGTCACCCGAAATAATCACTCGTTGTACTCATCAGAGCAATCGCCCCCTAGCAACTGAACTGCTAGGTGTGTACCATCACCCTCACCAGATATTTCATTTTGTTAACCTCCACATGACACCGGATAGCCTCAAACTTACCGCTACACGGAGTCTTATTATTGTTTTCATGAGTTTCTATCCTAACTGGACTCGCACCATCTGATACCATTAGCAGTACCTCCCATCCTCTCCTATCTCTCCTTCCCTTCCTAAAATTGCTGTATCCTTTACACTCGATCCTGGTCACAACATCTGATTCTGATAGCCAGATTTCACTAACTAATGCCAAAAATTTTAGGTCAAAACATATTCACCATGGCAACGAACTCTGTTCCTGATGCTTCTGGTATTTATGGATAGACATAATAATTTAACAATATAACAAGTTAACGCTAGATTCTTTATGTTCGAACCTAAATCGTACAGATCCACAAGTTCACCAGATTCCTCACCATGCTCATTGACATTCATAAGATTGATGAAGTAAAATGCAATTTCCTTAATAATATTTACGAAAAATAGCATATTATACATTGAATCGGACAGCGCTAGCATGCAAACATTTCATATTAATGAGTTTTTTCTTTAAATTAAAGATACCAAGAAATTATATACTTGGTTTAATCCTTTATTCAAGTGTAAACAATCAAAGTTTACGCCTAAAGTATTTTCAGGACTGGAGCAACTCGTAGTAAAGGTGGTATGATTTCTCATCACTTACCTTAGTATCCCATAATGCAAAGCACATCTCCTTGCGAACATGTATAATGCCATGCATTATGGGAAGGGCCACTACCCAGACCGGTTTCGACCTTTACTGAGGTCTCATCAGTAGAGCCAGACCCACTTAGTGGGACACTAAGGCAAGTGATGTGAAGTCATACCACCTTTGCCACGAGTTGCCCCAGTCCTGAAAATACTTCAGGCGCAAACTTTGTTTGCTTATACTTGGATAAAGGATTAAACCAAGTATATAATTTCTTGGTATATTTAATTTATAGTATAACCAAGCGGAAAAACTTTCAACAACTAACTATCTCTAATCCAGGGTTTTTTTCTTTTTATTTCCATTTTTAATGTTACAATTTTCTTGAGGCTTGTAATGTATAGGAGGTACATAAACTTTGCTTACCAAAAACGTATTAAGGAAACTGCAGGAATACGTTATTAATATATTTTGGTGGTCTTTATTCAGCATCTAATTACATTCATTTGACTGTAATGAGATGATCTTTTAAGATCTGCTGAACACTTGCTAAACATACGAGAAAGTATCCAAGGCTTAATTCCAGTCATTCTTATAGCGAAGGCAAACATCCTTTGTAATACAATATACATAAGTGGGTTATGCGTGCTTATGAAGATACTTGAGATAATTTACGAAACAGTTGTTGTTGTCACGACACTAAACACTCACAATTAGATGAATGCGTGCATGAACAGCAAATTGCAGCAACATTCGACTGTTTCCCTGTGACCAAGAATAAGTATTTTAGATTATAAGAAGTCTGTTCAAAAGTTATCATTGTTTGCTATCTCTATCACAGTTAATTCGATCATTTCGAACTAAATTGTATATTTTCCCGACTGTTTTATTTTTTCTCAATTTACTGAAGAGAGTTCAAAGTGCGAATCATCTTCGCTCTTCCTTTTTTAAATCAACGGAACCATTCAAAGATTTGGGTATATTCCATAGCAACTTCTATATGCTTTGCCCCAGTAAATTGTGTTTCTGGAGTCAAGACTCACTTTGCTTATTTTATAAAACAAAATTTTAACGCATATGCACTGCTTCATACTTTCAGGCATCGCATCACAAACGAAAAACAAAACGCACTTCACTTTATTGAATCTCGATAGCTGATTAACGTTTCAAGTCTAGTTTGGGGAGAAAGGACAAGCAAATTCTAGCGAAGGCAATAGAGATATAAAGGGTACCGGGATTGAGAAGCATGTAATTAGGTTTTTTAACATTGCTTGTTTATAAACGTAAGAAAGTATGTAATAAATCCATAATTTATTTTAATTTTTCATTGAGAGCATTTATGTCAAAAATATGTGTAATAATTAAAAAAACATATAGATAAGTTTATTTATTTATTGGTATTTAAGTAAAAATCCACAATATTACTTTACTTTGATTTCTTAAGACGAGGAAACCCTTCTTATCAGATATTATGTCTGTTAATGTTGCTAAATGCAAGATTGTAAACCCGTCACATGCATTCGGTGTGGTAAGGGTTAAATAATGCGGAAGTCCTGATCTGGAAACCAAACAGGCAAATGTTTTGAAGCCACTTTTGTTCTCCACTAAGTCAGGGACTCTCTCGCTGTGATAAAAGTCAAATAAAGGCATTCATAAGCGGGAGTCGAATCGCAGCGTATTGGCTGTGGAGAGTGGCGATATTATCCACTCGGTCAACTAGCCAGATATGCATAATTAAAAATAGCCAGCCCTCGAGTGACTGCTCTTTCCCCTCATCCTTTTGTGACAGTAGCATTGCAAACTCGCTATTCTGTTAATGTAACAAAAATTACCCGAAAAATCACATTACTGAGTTATTCGATTAAGCTTTTTTTATATGCGTAGACCTAAAATCAGTTTTAAGTCCTGTGCTTACTTGTTCGTAAAGTTCGGTCACTGGTTGGTGTGACATACCAAAGAGAACAGGATGTAACTTTAAGAAAGAATTCTGAATTTTGGTTTACATTTAAAGTTAAGGGACCTGCTTGCATAACAGAAATTATAAAATATGGTTCGAAATAGCCACAACTGTTATACTATTCGGTGTGCATTTGTGTAAGAATAAACATCGAGTTAACCACCTTATTCGTACAGTTAAGGTTATTGAACCTGAATCACAATCTGCATAACAGAGTGGTCCGGTTACATGAAAGATTGAGCGTTGCCATCTTCCTATTTATCATCCATTCTAGACATCGTGTGGAGAGAAAAATGATGCGCATTAGGAACAGAAAGTGCCGCAACCTCGTTTTTTAAGGGGGTCACGAACCTCTTGACTACAAAAAAAAAAAAAAAAAAGAAAAGAAATCAGTGATAATTGTATTAAAACGAAGCAAATATTTAGTTGTGAGATAGTATTTTTTCTTTTATTTTTAAATGCGGTTTCACAGGCATTTTTTACAAATGATGTTGCAGTTTCTCCAAGGCACTCTTGTGCAGGTCTGTTGTTCTGCATTCCTTCAGTCTTGGAAACTTGGCTTTTCCTTTAACCACTGTCACCCACGATGTTGGTGTTGACAAGAATGAAACTATTGGGTTGTCATTCGCTCGTGCTCCTAAACCGACCGCAGAATGAAGTTCGAAGTGCATGTTAAAGGCAACAGACACTCAGTGACAAACAACTCAAGATTATCCTTAATGAATTCGTGAGATAACAGCGTAGAGGAAGAACTGCAGTCACGCTAGCTTTACTCTCCCTGGAAGAAAATCTTCGTAATACTAGTTGAATGTCTTAGCCAAGATGCAGCCGCTGTAAATCAAGAAACGATTTGCCTTACCGCAATGTTTTAAAGGAGACGATAGCATTGTATAACAGGGCGGTTCGAGGGAATGAGAATATCTTGATTATGACAGCTGCAGTTAGAGGTTTCCCACAACACTTCAAGATAATGGAAAGAAGAGAATGATTGTGCGAGCCAAGGAAAGTTGAGAGATGAGCGCTCTTATCTTTTTTAAATGTAAATCAAAACTCCAAGAGTAGCAGTTTATAAGCGAATATAAAGATGCTTTAAATTCAGATTAAATAAATATTTTAATCGTGTTGCCTTATTCGAGAATAAAATAATATCTACAATAAGGATATTTTCTGTTCATTTGGGATAAATTATAAACACTTAAGGAGTTACCACCACCTTCTTTGCCACGAGTTATTTAGCATTGCGTTTATAAGACGTGATATCGAAAGGATCAAATTTTTCCTATTTTATTGGTGCTATTTAGGGTTTTATCAACAACATCAGTAATAAAATGAGATAATATCCTTTTATTACTGATTTTATCAGTGAAAATCTTTACTTAGATTTATTTGCAGCTTTAGTTTTAACCACAACATCAGGGCTACCTTAGTCTGTAGTTTGAATTCATGTAAAGCTGTTCTGGAATTATCAAAAAATAAATAAATAAAAATCTATACTAATTCTATCGGGTTTCTTGTTGTCAAAGTTTCTTCTGGATAATAGACACACATAAATGCTGAAGATGTTAAAACCAGTGTCAACTACGACATACAAACAAAGGTAAGAATAAAACAATTAAATGGTCAAACAATATACACATAATACCATCATTTAATTCAGGTGAAGTATTGTTGCGATGAAAATCATAATTTTCCCTCACATGCTAACTTCGCGGAGTTCATCAAAGAGAACCAAATCGAATTCATATAATTTTTTTTTTAAAAATTTAGTTTTTTTAATAATAATTTTAAAAATTTAAAAACTGGATTTAAATGATTTAGAAATATACACATTTATGTGTTTTAATAAAATGGTGGTCGTGAACATTTAACCGAAAGAAAAGACAGACACAGAGCGATCTAATATAGCTTACTTGTTCTTAAAATGCAATGATCATTCTATCAATGCAAACACACGAAAGTAGAAACATCTTAAGCGACTTAAAAGAGCCATGAACAGTTATTAATGGCCGACATAAACAAAACCTCTAAAAGCAAATAGAAATATTGTTTTGTTATCATTTTCTGATTGTTCTCTGACATATTTCACTAAGAAATGCCAGTTGTTGAGCTGATGTCATCTCAGCTCATTCTCCCCCCCCCCCTCCCCCCGTACCACCACACCCCGTGACCTGGCTACTGTATTCGGTGTAGCCTAGGTTCGGTAAGCTAGCCGCTCGCCACAAGGCAGACCATATGATCGATAAAGGGAGCCATCGATCAGTTCGTCTTCGTGAAAACTTAACTCTGTGTATGTGTGTGTGTGTGTGTGTGTGTGTGTGCAAGAGCATTATGGGCGTGTAGGGTGACGGACTCTATAAAGGCTACTGGTTACAGGTTGCGCTGTTAAAGCAAAACTTTAAGTGAGCTGTATGCCACATTAAGGTACGTATGCAACCCCCCCCCCCTCTCCTCCGCCCGTGTTTATCTTTATAGTGTATTTATTGCTCTCCCACAGCTCCCAGTAACGAAAGGTTATGATGATGTGTTCCTGGTAAACTCGAGCGTGTTTATCAATTTTTCTGCAGACACTTTCTCTATGGGAAAGATGAAGGAAGAAAGAAAAAAAAACAGAAAAAAAAAAGGCACACGCTAACGGAGGAAGTTGTTTTCATTAATCATTCTTACTCGGAGAACCGGTGGATCGATGGTCTTCAACAGATTTATCATGTTCCCTCACCAACTTCGCCTCGCTGCGGAGTCAATACCCAGCTCGTGACAGAATCGAATGTCACGTGCCCGGTGTAAATATTAGCGGCAGGTTTGTTCTTCTAATGGCCTAACAAGATTTCTGACCACACACACAACTATTAACTTTAACTCGTTAGTGCTGTCAGAGACAATACACACACACGGAAACGCGGCATCTTCCCATTTGTGTTAACAGGTGGGAGATTTAATACTGATGTCGTAGATGACAGAAATTAATAAAGATTTTACAATATACAACGCGAATCGTAAGATATCTTTTTAATGGATGAGTTCGGGGTTAAATGTACAATCTGTACAGTGTATTAGCTGTTCGGAAATTAACCTATTCAGATATAGTCATTATATGCTGTATTTTAGAGTTCAGGTGTAAGCCATGTTCTTTCATTCATCAAACAACAATTCTTTGGTTGTACGTACCATTTATTACGTATTTCGTATCACATCATTTATCATACAGTTGAATCCGGATGTCCCTTTTTTATATTAATACCACCCACGGAATATTATAAACCTATATTACAGGTATTGTTGTAGGTGAGCTACCAACAAATAATTCGGTAACGCTGATTTAGAGACCAAACTTGTTTTCTTTTGTTTATTTTCAACTTAAGGTCAGCTAACTGTTCTCATACGGAGGTGGCAGGCTGGTACGTACGACCAAAAAAACCCGGAAAGTCGGGTTTTGTGATCGTACGTACCAGCCAGAACAACACACACACAAGTAACAGACATCACCGCCTTTATTGCATCAGTCATAATTCTAAATAGTCCAATAGCTGGGGGGGAGGGAATGCCTAGCATCCTATTCCTAAGGTGGAACCATAACAGAAATATGGAGAATAGCGCAGCCAAAGAGAGAGAGAGAGAGAGTAAGAAAGAGCGAAGTAGTTGTGAAAGAAGAGCTATCATTCCCACTCGCCTGTGGTTAATCCGATACTGCAGCCTACTTCTGTCTGTCACCATAAATCGGAATCGATCAATAGTTGGGAAGCCAGCAACATGAGAAGTGTTCCTCAAATCCGAAGCCCCTCACAGCTGTAGAGGAACAGGAAATTTCCATACAGTCTTTTCCGTTCTTTCTCTCTTTGTTTATTTCTTACGATGGCTTTTCTTTCCCCTATTATTTCTTGTAATAGCTTCTTTGTGTTTCCCAACTGTGAAGTATTGATGGTTTACTCTTGCTAAACGTTCATATTCTGGTGGCCTCTAATAGGCGTAGCATATTGACTGACGTCTTCTCCGAGTATGTTGTCTTTTTTTTTTTTAGACGTGTTTTAGAATCTATCTTGTTTTACCAGAATAAAGAAAATATGACGACTCTTTGTTTCATAGATGGCACCTTTATACGTGGATTTAATACTTAAATAGCTCGATTAAATACTTAAATGTATACTTAAACCTTTTTTTGTTTTTCTTGTTTATAATTTCTAAATATATATTTAAAATAATAAATAATTTTTTTTATTTATAGCTTACTATAAATACTATAATGTAATAACACCTTTTAGAAAAATATATAATGTGATTTATTAGACTCACCGTGAGATGCGGTGATTAATACCCAGGGAGGGTAATGGATGGCAATGCTGTAGCCAATGAAGTTCTAACTGAGGCTCGGCTATTGCTGTTACCCTCCTGCCATGATCAGAGCTTTAATAGCTCAATAACACCTTATCCCTACGCTGTCCTCTACAGATAATGGGGAAGATGAAAAGCATTCTTGCTTCGCCCCTTTAAGCCAGTCCTTATAAGAAAATATCAGCTATGACTAGATTAAATTTTCGTACAATTTGTGTACAATCAATAAAGAAAGATTTCATTTCGATACACTATCATGTAGAATTATGTATTAAAGAAGAACAAATAACCCTTAAAAACAAATAAAGTTCCCATTAATGAAGCATATATTATGAATTAAATACTAAATCCCTACATAATCTAGCCCAGTGGATTATCTATTATTTACTCCTGGACTTTTGTCCCCAGAAGTAGAATATTTGCCGTAAGTTAACACTAAAATCGATCACCTTATAACCCTTAAAAACAAAGAAAGTTCAAATTAACGAAGCACATGTAATGAATTAAATACTAAATCCCTACATAATCTAGCCCAGTGTATTATCTATTATTTACTCCTGGACTTTTGTCCCCAGAAGTAGAATATTTGCCGTAAGTTAACACTAAAATCGATCATCCTATTGAGATTCAAGTGAGTGTAAGGAACCTTTTTAAAATGGATATCACAGATAGGTAAAGAATATTAAAGGTCACTTAAGGATAATGTTTCGGGGAAGGGGGGGAAAGAACAGATAAGTAAACGCTAGCTGTATAAGCTTTCCCCACCTATGAATAGAAAGAGCTGTTATTCTGAATACTAAAAATAACAAATTACATAAATGCGTCAAGTAGACAACAATAGGCAAAACAAATACCATCATAATAAATTTAATATTGCCAACCAGTCTGGTTTTCTCCAACGGAAGCCTATTAATTATGTATAGAGTGGGAGGGGGGGGGGTCCTTTCTACTTTGCCATGAGTAGAAAAAAAATTGTTATTCTTTTATATTTAAAATGACGAAGATAAAGTCCATTTATTTATGTTTTTATTAAACTGTAACTAACTATACATACTATAATATAATAACACCTTTTAGAAAAATGTATAACACAATTTTATTAAACTCACTAGTCTTACTAGTGAGTGAGAGAGTGGAGAACAGTAGGAAGAAGAGTCCTTTTTAGGACTTCCAAGGTAGCGGATAGCAATGCTGTAACCAATGAAGCTTTAACTGAGGCTCGGCTATTGCCGTTACCCAGCCATGACTAGAGCTCTTTAGCTCAATAACATCTCATCCACACAGGTTTACTTCATTCAGATGACGGGATAAAGAGTCAAGGACTCAGTCCATCGCCCAGTTCTTATTAGAACTATTAGAATTAGTGAGTGAGATGCGGTGATTGATTCGTTTAATCCAATACCCTTGGAGGATAATGGATGGCAATGTTGTAGCCAATGAAGTTCTAACTGAGGCTCGGCTATTGCTGTTACCCTCCTGCCATGATCAGAGCTTTAATAGCTCAATAACACCTTATCCCTACACTGTCCTCTACAGATAACGGGGAATATGAAAAGCATTCTTGCTTCGCCCCTTTAAGCCAGTGCTTATATAAGGACTAAAGACTGTAAAAGACTAGTGGGAATACTGGATCGATGAAAAAGTCCTTTTTAGGACTTCCAGGGTAACAAATGGTAATGCTGATCCAATGAAGTTTAACTGAGGTTCGGCTTTTGCTGTTACCCTGCTGAGTTTCGAGAGTTCTTTCTCTTAGGGTTTTTGCCTTAAGGGAGCAATTTGAGTCTCCGGGGAAAGTGTTCTCCGGCACGGCCCGCTGAGGGGTTCTTGTCGGTGAAATATTTCTTCGGAATGAGCGGTTCTGCTCGGTGGTCGAGTTTCACTGAGTGGAACCAACGCGGAGATTTGGACGGTCTTTCGCCCACGAATGAATGGCCTAGAGATCGTCTGATTTTTTGAGATTTTACCCCTTTACTTAAACAACAGGGTAACAAATGGCAATATGCTGTAGCCAATGAAGTTTTAACTGAGGTTCGGCTGTTGCCGTTACCCTGCCATGACTAGAGCTTTTAGCTCAATAACACCCCATCCACACAGATTTTCTTCATTCAGATGACAGGATAAAGAGTCGAAGACTCAGCCCATCGCCCAGTTCTTTTAAGAGCTAGTGGGAATACCATTAGGTATACCAGACAGTATGTAAAAAATTTGGTTGAAGACCTTCGAAGACTAACATTTTATGCCTATGTTTTGAAGAAGACGATTGTAAAACGATGAATGCTACTATAATTTGAATTATTTCAGCAATTTTTCATTAAAATACGCGTGCATTTAAAGATTTTATTTTTATCCCCAGTAAAGAGTATAAACGAATATTCTTTACCATGGATATTTTGAAACGACTGATTATCCGAGTTGAAGCATTATCCAGAGGACTGTTTACAAAGGATATACTATAATAGATCAGCATCTGAAATTCTCCGATGAATGAAGGTGTAAAACTTTATCTTAAGCTGCTCTGAAAATGGAAAAGTTAACTTAGACAAAATCTATCGGCAATTTAACATAAAATTTATGCTAAATTGACGCTTAGTGAATATAATATGAATATAATTTATGCTAAATTATATTCATATATTAATGGAGGAAAAGACAATCATAACCTACGTTAATAATCTTTCATTGTAAGTTATTTTTAGAGGAGATTAAATTGTGTTTTAATAAATAGCTTTTTTGAGAATCGATCAATTTAGTTGTACTTAATTTTTTATTAACAGACTATCCTTTTAACCATTCACTGCTCTTTCAGTAAAATTAGGACTTCATTAAGATATCTTCAAAACTGCTTGTGGATCTGCGATAAGCAGGTAGTGTCACTCTGGCTGATGACGGTCATCTGCCACTTAAATCTACCAAATACTTCTCGTCTAATGTGTGCTTTCGTTTCCACTGATACGACTGTGCTGTTATTAATCTTCCATTCGCATTTCTTTTTTATATTTTAAACGGGAACAAGTTTTTCATTATATTCTGTTATACTTCTTTCAACAGTTTTTGGGATAATTCTTTTAACAGTTCTTGGGGAAATCCCATTCTTTAGTTCATCAAAAAAAAAATGCACTCCTTCTTCAAATACACAACAGGAAGTGAAATTATTTTTGTCTTTCTCTTGGCAATTCTAGTGGATTTTCTAGTTTTTTTTTTCCCCGAAACCTGTCGGACTCGGTACAAGATGTCGCAAATTCCTATTCAGGTCAAGGTGGGCATGAATATCACCTGATATGCGAAAAAAATGAGTGAAAAGTATCTTTAAAACGTGTATTTATTAGGTGAGGTACTTGAAACAGATACTTTGACTGCTTTTTTTTTTATTGTTAGATTGTTTACTTTAAAACCTGTACGCTAGATGATTGATTATAGGAACCTGTAAGAAATGATTCGTCATTAAATCATCGGTTATCACAGTTGAACCTGAAAGACTTTTCCATTTAATGATTTGTAACGTGAAATATAACGATCTGTTAAATGCGAAAAATAAATCGTGGAAATTATTAATATCATTTTTTTGTCTATTTTAATCTAATAACCTGTCACTGATATTAATATTTAGTTAATTTGCTTCAATTATTTTATTTTTATTGACTTTTTCACTACCACTAGACAGGCAGGAATGTGACGCACTATTTTATTATTTATTTCTTGTAACAGTGATTTTTGTACAGGTGGTCCAGTATTTCAGATGACCAATAATAAAAAGATAGTAAAAGATTCATTTGTTTCTTTATACTCTGTTGCTTGAATTAATTTATAACATATTATTCAAAACTATATGCTTATCGCGACACTAAAATCTTATTTATTTCTTTTTTTTTCCCCCAATAAAAATACTGTTTGTTAGATCAATTGGACTAGAGCACAGAGAAACTTTCAAATTACAAAGATAGGTAGAGTGCACACAAATGATATAGGCGCACGTACGCATACTCCACTGTTGCCACGGAAACGTGCATATTATATGACACTGTCTTACTCGACAAACAAACAAAAGTAATTTATTATGTAGCTTACTTTTCATGGTTTGAATTATGTAAATGAACTAGGGCTATAGAGAATATTCATTAGCGTAATTCTCTCCCATCTTTTGGTGCCTCCCCCCCATAAAAAAACCCAGTGTGAAACCTATACAGATTCTATAGACAATAGAAAATGTTAGATTATTTACAATTAACAGCCCATATACATATATGCGATCCTAAAAATACATTCATTTATTTAAACTACATTTATGGATAATACAAGATATGAAGAATTATTTTCCAGAAAATTTAGAATATTGCGTCTACCCACTTGCTAACATTATTTACTTAGCAAATATGTTTGATAAGCAAATATAATGTGTACTACATAAATATGGTCGAAAATAAATAGTAAATACAACCTCCCCTTCAAAAAAAAAAAAAGAGCTTTACTCACATCTTTTTCCATATCTTCTGCTCCTCTAGATTCTAGATTTAGCTCCGTGTAATGTTCTTTTTTCGCATCCTGCAACTAGGATAAAAAAAAAAAAAAACTCAGATACAGAAGTCATTTTGTTAGTTTTGTTTTTGAAGCTGTCAGCATAAATTCAGTGGTGGCCATCTTAAAGGATCTGCTTTTGTGTTTTTGAAAGAGTCCATTTTAGTTGTTTTACATAACTAAAGGACTGACAACAGCCCATGGATAAACACTACACACGATGGTGATTATTAAAAAAAAAACAAAAAAAACCCATATTTTTTTATATATTAACGTGCAACCCTGTACTAAGCCTTTATGAAAAAAACTGAATATATTATATTGCATAGTATATACTATCGTTTATTTTTATTTATTTATTTAAGAATGCAAGAATGCTTTTCATATTCCCCGTTATCTGTAGAAGAAAATGTATGAATGGGGTAACCAAGCCTCAGTTAAAACTTCATTGGCTACAGTATTGCCATCCATTACTCTCCCTCGGTACCCATTTTAGTCGCCTCGTACGACATGCATGGGCTGGTATGTAAGTAAAGCCCTTTCTTAAAATTAAGCGATCTCCCGGACCACTCCCTACGAGTGGTCGAAAGATCGTTCAACTCAGCGTTGGTTCCACTCAGCGACGCCCCCCCCCCCACCACCATTGAGCAGAACCGCTCATGTTCCAGGGAAAAGCATTCACCGACAAGGCGGGGCACCCCACCCCGAAATCTAAGCCCCCCCTCACCGGGAGCAAAATTCCAGAAGAAACCCAAGAGAGCGAAACTTTCGAAACTGCATTCCATTTTAGTCACCTCTTACGACATGCATGGGCTACAGTGGGACTGTTCTTACCCCGGCCTCCAACGATGTATATACTATCATGTTTATACAATACTATTTATATACAGTGCAAGAATACAGAAAAAATAAGATATATCACTATACAAAGAATAAAATAATGAATTTTTGAATTTTAGAGTTTTTTTATCTTTTCACCTCATAGATTTTTTATTAAATTTTTGTTTAATAATAAATATATTTTAATAAAAATGTTGTTTGTTTTATATTTATAAAAACTTTATAAAAACTACTTTACGGTAGCTCGCTATGCATTCGTTCGTTTGTTTCAGAATTTTCACTAATATACCGCATAATATGTCCATCCTAAATACTGTTTACCATTTCTTATCTTCAGTGATTATCTTACAAAATAGAAGGACAGAAGACATTTTGAAATAATTACATTATCATATCAATTCCCCATCACTCAATCCCATTCCCGTCTTACTGCCTGCTGGGTAAGCCAAAGAGATGAATCGGTTTACATAACACTGCTCTAAACCAACTGCTGAGTGATTTCATAAACCACACCTATAGAAATCTCACTTTTCACTGCACCCTTACGCAGTGATGACTGGCATGCCCTTACTTCAGGGAGAGACGATCCCTTGTCACCCATCACGCCCACAACCGTTTTTCTTTTATCAGCTCTATTCTTGAGTGTAAGATTGCACGCGGATATAATAAACTGACGTATAGTGTAACTTTTCCGTTTATTGACTTACCATTCATGGACCTCTTAATAAAACAGAATCATCAAGAATGAGCTTGGCTTTCTAAAGATGGCCATAGACCAATTTGTTCATCTTTTGATGTATCAAAAGTTAGAAGCTAAACTATAAATATTAAAGAACCGTATATTACGTGTCCAGTTCATTTAATCTCCAATATACCCAACTACATGACATCACGAGCCATCACTATAACAACTTACTTTTTAATAAACGCTTAGGTTCACTCCATACATTCTATCAAATCACAAGCTGCTAGATGACGTCATGGAAAACACATCGTGAAGCTTTTGGATTGGCCATCTCCTTATTAGTTGGAATCGTCTAGAAGCAGCTAAATTAGGTTTGTTCATATTGTTTATTAAAATAACATTAGGCTTTAGTGTGGTTGGTTGAAATTCAGAAGATCTTCTTCTTTTTCTTTACGCATTAGATGTAATATCTGTTGCGACAAAGACTTCATCTTCTTTAATGGTATCTTTTAGTCTTTTTCTAGGTCTTCCTGTTCTTCTCTTGTTCTTTGGTTTCAAACTATAGACTTGTTTTATTATTCTATCTTCACTTCGTTTCACATTTGTTTTCTTATATCTGTCTTTTTTATTTTATCTAGTCTCGTTTTATTTACTATTTTTCTTAATATATTCATTTCACCTGTGTTTAACATTTGTCTCGTTTTTCTAGTGTCTGGTCTTGTTTCTGCATTGTATGTCATAATAGGTCTGATTACTGCTTCATAAATTCTGGTTTTTGTCTCTACTCTAAGATGTTTTGTCTCTACTCCATTCATTTTTCCATTGTTTCGTTCAAGCATCCTGATATTCTTGCAGCTTTTGCAACTTGTTATCTGACTTCTAGACGTGGCCTTCCTTCCCAGTTCCAAATAGTTGAAATTCGTTATTTTTTCAATAACAGTACCTTCCAATTCTAATTTGCATCTTTGTGGTTCTTGTAATATTGTCATACATTTTGTTTTAGTTTTTGATATCGTCATATTATGTAATTGACCCTCCGTAGCTCAGTCGGTATAGACGAAGCCCTTTCCTCTGACTCCCGTCCATGACGTGAGGAAGAACCTTTATCTGGTCTCTTTTGACTAAAGGTGAGTTAGCCGGTCTCATACGGAGGTAGAGGGTTTTTTCACCCGGAAGCTCTGGTTTTTCGTCCCTCAAAACAGGCAAACCGGCCCCTTGAACACACGCCGATCTACAGTCATAAAATACATACTTAATCCTCGCTAAGAGGGCTCAACCAGTCCTAAGGGGCTGTCGAGGAACGGGGAGAACTCCACACGAATAAATAAATAAATTTATATAATTTTGCTGCTTTATTAAATGCATATAGTAATATTTGTAACTGAGTTTCATTTTCTGCAATTAATATTACATCGATAATATTACATAGATTTGCAAAAAGCAGTACAGCAGACATCAAGTCAAGATCTCCTAATTGTAATGGGGGACTTAAACGCAAAAGTAGGCAAAGACTGGGACACCTGGCCAAGAGTAATCGGAAAGTTCGGGTATGGAGAAAGCAATGATCGTGGCGAAAGACTACTAAACTTCTGCTCAAATAATAGACTAACAATAACCAACACTCTCTTTAAACAACCAAAACCCCAAAGAAAATGGACATGGATATCATCAGACAGACAAACCAAGAATATGATAGACTATATTATTGTAAACCAAAGATGGAAATCAGGTATCCTAAACTGCAGATCCTTCTCTGCAGAATGTGGATCAGACCATAAGCTAATATTAGCAAACCTAAGAATAAAGTTAAAATCTGAAAGCACTTTTAGAGTTAAAAGGAGACTAAATGTACAAAAACTACAAGATAACAATATTCTAAGAAAATATCAACTAGAACTAGATAAAAACCTGAAGGAACTACCAAAACAGAATATAAACACCGAATTAAAGGAAATAATATTAAAATCGGCAGAAAATACAATAGGTTACACAGAAGAGAAAATAAAAAGGATTGGATCTCGAATGAAGTAAAAAGGTTAAGCGATCAAAGGAAAAACATGAAACTAAAACAGAATTATAATAGAAATGAATATAATAGATTAACCATAGAAATTAGAGAAAACTAGTTAAAAGAGACAAGAATAACTGGTTAGAAGAAAAATGCAAAATGGCAGAAAAGTTATCAAAAGAAAATAACCTTCATGGATTATATAAACAAAGAGACCAAATTAGCAAGACAAGGACAACAAAAATGAATATGATCAAAAACAAAGAGGGACAACTAATTGGAAGTAAAACAAAAAGAATGGCGAGATGGGAAGAATACTTTAGAGATTTATATAATAAAAACAGCTCCCAGGATATTATTATTCCAGCCATTGAAATGGAAGAGGAAACAGATATCTTTACCAAAGAAATAATAGCACACAGCATAGAAAAACTTAAAACTAGGACAGCACCTGATATTGATCAGATACACGCAGAATATTTAAAAGCAGGAAAGGAACAACTTCTGGAACCATTAAAAACATTATTTGACAGGATCTACAAAAATGAAGTAATACCTACTGATTGGACGAAATCAGTCATAACTCCTATATATAAAAAAGGAGATAAAACAGAATGCAATAATTACAGAGGCATTAGCCTCCTCAGTATTCCAAGTATGGTTTTTACGAAAGTACTCCAAAAACAAATTAAGCCATATATGGAACTAGCACTAGGAGAAGAACAAGCAGGTTTCAGACCAGTACGAAGCACAATTGATCAACTGTTCACCTTAAGACAGCTAATAGAAAAGACACTAGAGTACAACCAAAGTTGCTACATAAATTTCATAGACTTTCGTCAGGCATTTGATTCAATCTGTAGAAGAGAACTATGGAAGAATTTGGAATTCCCAACAAAACCTTAAGAATAATAAAGAATCTGTATGAGAAATCTGAAAGTGCAGTACGAATGGAGGACACCTTAACCAACTGGTTCCACACAGAGAGCGGAGTAAGACAGGGATGCAATCTGTCACCAGACCTGTTCAATTTTGCAGTGTAAGAAGCAACCATAAGGCCTTAAAAAATGAAGACTCCGGAATCAAAATATATGGGAAAAATGTAACAAATTTAAAATTTGCAGACGCCATTGCATTATTTGCAAGCACAGAAGAAAATATACAGCGAATTTCTGATAAAATAAAGGAGGAGTGTATAAAATTTGGATTAATCATAAATATAGACAAAACAAAAATTATACAAACTGGAAAAAGAAGCACCAATCTGAAAATTGAAATTGATAGTAAGAATCTAGGGCAGGTAGAAAACTTCACCTACCTTGGAGGAGTTATTGAGTACAATGGTGAAATTACAAAAGATATAAACAGACGAATCAGTCATGCATCCCAAACTTTTGGACGACTTAATAAAATATTAAAGGCAAGAGACATCAAAGAAGCAACAAAAGTAAGAATCTATGAAACAATGGTCCTCCCAATACTCCTCTATGGAAGTGAATGCTGGAATCTCAAAAAGGCTGAAGAGAAAAAATTATTAGTTACTGAAATGGGTTGGCTAAGAAGATTACTTGGACTATCTCTGCTGGATCGACTAAGAAACGAAAACATAAGGAAACGACTAAAACTAGAAATAACAATAATAGACAAAATCTAAGAAAGAAAACTGCGATGGTTTGGCCATGCGACCAGAATGGGAAAGATAGACTACCTGCTAAAGCCCTGGATACAATGATAGAAGGTAAACAATCCAAAGAGCGGCCCAGAATTAGATGGATAGACAAAATAAAAGAGGACCTGAAAACCAAATCACAAAAAGCGACACCAAACTGGACAGAATTGTTCGGACAGAAGTGGAAAGAGTTCATTCGGCCTCATCGCCATCCACATAGATGATGGAAGATAGAAGAAGAAGAAGAATATTACATCATCTGGATAACATATAGTTCTTATTATTCTATTATTTATTTTCACTTGTGTATTTTGTATTTTATTAACTTTTTGTATTATTTCATCAAGAAGATGCAGTTAGGAAATTGATTGTGATGTATAATGACGACTTCCTGTTACAGGCTGACATCTCGGAAATATGTAAGCAGCCATTTTTATTTAAATTTATTTGGTGGAGCATTGCTTCACGATTCTTTAAGAAAACCACACCTCCTTCATTCAACTATTACTTCGTAGCGATAGCGTTATGTAAACTGAAACCTAATAAAACTTTAAGCACCGCTTTCCAGGAGGGACCAGAGTACAACAAGAAGTTATTAGTTATTTTACGAGAAACTTGTACAATAAGATTTTTAAGTTCTTTTATGAGGACCTCCTTATTAAATAAACTACGTCCGTACCATGCTACTGCACTCAGAATGACCTTCCTAAGGCGCATTCCAGTTTATCGTTTGATTAGTCATGCTTTCATCACGTGCTATATTAAAGAATAATACGATTTATAAACGTATTAAAAATAAATGTTGTTTTTATAGTTTACTTAAGCTTCTTCATGCTGCGCAATCTGTTGAAAGTGTTATTTAATAATATAATTTTTAAATTTACCATTTTATTAAACATGAAAAAGAAGGTTGGTCCAAGCTTTATTTTTTTAATTAAAATTAAATAATCTACATCATTATTAATGGCAATCTTTTGTTATGGAAATTGTCGAATTAGCTAGGCAGCACATTGTTGCCAATTGACAATAGGTTTATATGTAGTCATGACAACTGTAACATATTTAACAACTAAAATTATTCGGTTGGTTCAAGTACGCACAATAGTACATTATTATCAGTATATAAATGATAGAATGTGAAAGTTGACAGCTTCGTGGGGGGTATTTGAAAAATAACAATTAGAATGTTGGGTTGCCTTGAAGTTGTCGTCTCGGAAGTGAATGTATCGCTAGTACAGTTACAAAAGAAAAAAAAAGTTGATATTTGAGTTCTTCCTTTTTTTTTTTTTTTCATTCTTATAACGGAAAAGTATTTTTTTAATATTAGGGTAAAAGTAACTCTCAGGTAGAACAAAGTATACCTAAGATGCAGCTTCTTTTTTTTTTTTTTTGGTGTTTTTGTTCTGTGCAAGAAAGTGGTTGTAGAATTTTGTCTTGTCAATGTAAGTAAAGGAGGGAGAACGAAGAAAGCGGCATGGACACTTAGGAACCGAGGGAGGAAAGCTTGCTTGATTGATGACTTCCTGCCAATCTTGCGCCCAGGTGTGAGTACAGCATCTTAATGACTTTGGATGGCTGTCTTTTTCTAGTTTATGAGATCTTAGCAGTGTATTGTGTACAATCTCGCAAAAATCATCCCAAATAACACATCACGAAGAAACGAAGAGTTTAATAATAGAAAGCATGCCAACACGAAACTAAATCCATACCATGAACATTTTATCCCAAATCTAGTGATGGTTTTATGGTTGTGATTTTTTTTTTTCAGCGTTTAATAAAGTATTAAGGTATTAATGGACTTAAGACGAATAATTTAATAGAAATTCTAGAGCGCCAATTTTGCTTTATTTCTGTATATTTCCTTTAACAGTACTAAATAGTATCCACATTAACAAAAAATGGTTGAAACCTTTGAATAATTTTTTTCTATTTTTAAGTTACAAAATATGCAACTTTGTAGAACGTTATAATTACGTGCTTTATTTTATAAATCATTGCCCTCTATTTTCTTCATTAGTTACATTTTCTAATCACGAATATTGACAAACTTTAGTGCCTATGCTTGCAGTTAAAGGACATCACGTGACCTTAAAGTGGAATGACCCAGATTTGAGTATTTGTCAACGTAACGTGGGTTAATCACTCTCATTGAGGGGTAGCATTGTCTTTCATTCAGGAAAACAGACAAAAACTGAATAAAAATCCATGCAAATAAAAAACTGGATTAAAAACCACCCGGCCAGCCAGGCTGGCTGAGTGGTTAGCGTATCCGCTCCCCAGCCAAAAGGCTGCGGGTTCGAATCCCGCCGTGGGCATGGAGGTTTGTGATTGTCTGTGGATATACCAGTGGTGGTGGTGGGCGATAGATGGCGTTGGTGTAATTACGGTCAGTTGGTGGATTGTGAGTGGTGAAGACAGAGTTGTAGAGCAGGTGCCCTCCCTCGATGAGTCTTTGAACTCCTTGGAGGTGACTAATAATAAAAATAATAATACATCCCTTATCATGCATGGCCCCCCCAGTTGCTTCTTCGTAACTTTAGTAACCAACAATAACAGGTAGCATATCGCATCTGTGATTTATTTTATTATTTATGAGCATTTTTACCCGCCAGTTAATACCACACATTCAAATTTATGAACTAAATTACAATATGTTGTTAACTAGAAATACTTTTGAGTTTACGAAGGAGTCTGTTTGAATCTCTTTATTTTCCATAAATATTTCTAAATATGATGTAGAATCTTAACCAAGATATCGAAATACTCTTTCATACACGAAAGCCAGTAGAAACATCATGTAACGACAAAAGGTAGCTAACGGAAATGATATTAATATAATTCTTCAGGAGACTAGTTAGTAATGAGATCATATTCTATTGGACCCATTTATGGATGAGGTTGAGTAGTGGAGACGGAGAACGGAGAGTTGTAGAATAGGTGTCCTCTCTCGATGAGTCTTAGGACTCCCTGGAAGTGTAAAATGATAATAATAATCCCTGGAGGTCCGCATGTGTTGAGCACTTCCAACGATTCTACCTGGATTTCGTCTGTCATACCAAAACGACGCCCTTTCATCAGAAGGAATTTCATTTTGGGGAAAACAGGAAAAATCGCAGGTGGGCAAGGTGAAGCGAATAATGGAAGGGGGAAAGGCTGTCGTGTTTTAGGAAGCCAAGAAATGTCGAATGCGAGTGATGTGCGGGAAGATGCGTTGAATGCCCGTATGATAGACAAACATCATGGATAGTTCGCCTACGATCTGAAAAGATAGCCTCGCGTACTTTCGCGATGTTTCCTAGGGTTGTGCTTTGTCGACAGTCGTCTAGAACGCTCATCGTAGTTGACAGACTTTCGTCCGTCCTTGAAGCGTGTGTACCATAAAAAAAAAGTTTTGCTTTAGCTCATAGCATTATCAACCAAACGCTTCCATCATTCGGTGGGTTTCTGCAGTATTTTTTTATTTTTATTTTTATTTTTTTTTTGAGGTTGAAGCAAACTTTGATGCAGATTATTTTCTCCTTAAAATTTGCCATTTCAGTAGAAGAAAAAAATTGCTGGACAA
This sequence comes from Typopeltis vanoorti, assembly GCF_054136105.1. Taxonomy (NCBI): domain Eukaryota; kingdom Metazoa; phylum Arthropoda; class Arachnida; order Uropygi; family Thelyphonidae; genus Typopeltis; species Typopeltis vanoorti. The sequence continues at coordinate 97,731,725 of NC_143563.1, read as the reverse complement.
CTAAAACAGAATGTTACAAAAGCGCACCTAACTCAAGAACGTAGTCTCTCTCTCTCTCTCTCTCTCTCTCTCTCTCTCTCTCTCTCTCTCTCTCTCTCTGCTTCCCGGCTATTGGCACACTGATTCACAAAAGACACTGCTTGGCCTTCTGCTGCTATAAGGGGGCCGTACTACAACTGCGTCGCGCACGGTATTCAAATTCCCCGAGCTTTTGCGAGGCAAAAGCTCGGGGAATTTGAATAGCATAGGTCCTTCACTACGTACGAACGTATTTTAATACTTTGAAATCCAAAATGCAACGAGCATTAAAATAAAAGGGGTTAAAAGAAACAAAGTGATAATTTTGTCGTAATTGTTTGGGAACTCTTTTCTAATTCCATTTTTAATATTGCAATCAGATGTGTTGCTAGCAATGATTCAAATATGGATGGCTGCTTTATTTACCAAAACTGTGTTTTATATTTGCGTATTCCAACATGCACATTTGAATCAAAATTCACTCTGGTCGATACATTTAATAAGAATCTGAAATACGAAATTTAATCACGTGATTGTGAATATAATTGTCTACTGACGGATGAGAACAGGAATGCTACGCATTATACCGAAACATCTAAAACATACAATGGTACGCACTCAAAAAAAAATTAAAATTATGTCAGTAATTTGATGACAGTATACAAAACTGCCATTAGGAAACTATTTTTTTATGATTTTTTATTATAATTTCTTTACTTGTTTTTATATGACTGTATTATAATATGAATATTTACAATTTTTCTCCATTTTACACAAGAACAGCTACACTTCCGTATAAAAAAAAAATAGAATAATCAAAGAAAATGTGTTGAATGATTTGCAATTCTAATTTATTGCACAGAAAATAATTATTACTAAATATGAATTAGTCATCTAAATCTACGTACTTTGTAGATTATATAACCATAAAAATATAATATAAATTATAAGAAAACTGTTATTTGAAAACATCCACAAAATGAGAATAATTTTTAATATTTCTAATATTTCGTGGTTCGAAATATTAGAATATTCCACGATTGGTTTTGAGGAAAGAATAGAAATAGCATATTTCAGTACCTGCCGTACGGACTCGTATGTGAGGAATCGTTTGCAAGTGGATTTCAGTTAATCATTTGCTGAACATGGGTCGAAAGTGACATATCGGAAGCTAAGTTTCGTAGGGTGTCTCTACACAAAGAAGGCCAAACTCAACAGCGTATTAAGGAATTGAAATGTTCTCAAGCTAGCGTGAGTAGAGTATTGAGACAGTATTCTAATAACCGGAGTTTTCAAAATAATCGCAATAGCGGTCAAAAGGTAATAACTACGTCAAGAGATGAGAGGAGATTGAAGAATAATCGCTTCCGAAGTGTAAGGTAGTTTCAGAGGAGATGGAAAGAGCCAGGTGCGAATGTGTCTCAATCTATGACGTTGAGACGACTTCACAAATTGGGTTTTAAATCACGTGTGCCTGAGACGAAGCCGCTTATGACTTCCAAGCAAAAGGCAGCTAGAGTGCGATGGTGTGTGCGAAGACTGTTGTGGGGTAAAGAAGACTGGAAAAAGGTACTTTTTTTAGCGATGAAAATATGTTTTGTGTGTCCCGTAATCAAGTGTTTGGCGTCTTAAGCAAGAAGCATTTGATAAAGAATGCATGAAACGTTTGGTGAAATTTGCAACCGCTGTCATGGTATGGGCTTGTATGACCCTAGCGGGTAGGCTGTGTATTGTATACGAAAGAGTCAATTCCAAAGTGTACCAAGAAATTATTGAGCACTTTATGTTATGTTAGTTGGATAATTTATGTGATGGTGATTTCCTTTTTCAACAAGATTCAGCTTCTTGTCACACTTCCAAGACCACTACTAGATGGCTCAAAGAAAAGGCAAATTAATGTAATTCCTCCTCCTTCTTCTTCCTTACATGGATTTTAGGCCAGGTGGCCTGTTCCGGTCTCATGCTCTCTTTCTTGGTCTTCCGATTCTTCTTTTTTCACTCATTAATCTGTATAATATTTATCTGTATAATGATATATCCAGCTGTTTTTTTTTTTTTTTTTTGAGAAACTTCTTCTGTTTGAATTCATTTTTTATCTTTCCTTTTTATGGTCCATGTTTCGCTTCCGTATAGTAGAGTTAGTTTTGACAAGACATTATATAGTCTAATTCTAGTGTGTTTTTGTACTATGGGTGGCTTGAATATATTATTTATTATGCCATTTACTTTGACAAAGTTTGATATTTTAGTGTATGTCTTTTTCTTCTTCGTATGATAAATCACATCCCAAGTATCTGAAAGTATTTACTTGTTCTAATATTTTATTATTTATCACTATATTTACTTATTATTGGGTTTTCTCCTTTGAATGCCATTATTTTTGTTTTTACTTTAGATATTGTCATAGTATATTGTTTTGAGATATCATTTAATGATTTTAATGATCTTTGTAAATCATCTTCTGATGTAGCTAATACTGTTTGATCATCTGCAAATAGTAGGGTATCTCTTCATTTGTGGGGTTTTTTATATACCAAATGGGTCATACTGTTTCCAGATTGTTATAATTTTATTTATATATATATATAGAAAAGCAGAGGTGAGAGGGTGCATCCTTGTCGTACTCCTCTTGATATATCTTTCCATTCTGAGATGTATTCTAATTTAACTGCTATTTTATTTCCTGTATATATTTCTTGAATGGATTGTAGAAGTTGGCTTGGTATATGTAAATCGGTTAATATTTTAAACTATTTTTGTCTACTAATTTTGTCAAAAGCTTTTTCGTAATCAGTAAAGGCCACGTATGTTTCTTTTTGAAATTCTCTTCTCTTTTCTATTAATAATTTTAAAGTAAAAATTGGATCTATGCAAGATCGGACTTTTCGGAAACCATTTTGTTCTTCTAGTAGTTGGTCCTTTACAAATACTGCTTAGTTTCTCTTTTAATATTCCTGCGTATATTTTATATCGTGTATTCCAGCAGATTAATTCTTTTATAGTTACTGCAATCTTCTTTATTTCCTTTTTTATAGATTGGAATAACCAATAATTTTTCTCCAAGAGTTAGGAGTTTTTCCAGACATCCAAACCATATTAAAAATTTTCAGAAGTCTTTCTTTAAATTCACTTGCATTTTTGTATAGTTCTATATTTATATTGTCTTCTCCTGGTGTTTTCCTATTTTTCATCTTCTTTATTGTATTTTTCAGTCCTACCCATTTTTCTAAATCTATTGTTTGTATTTTTATCTTTTCTTTTATTTCTTTATTCATGTATTTTATTACTTTATAGGTTTTGGGTTCTGGCTTAAATATATCCTTTTCTTTTCTAGTTCTGTAATTCCTTGGCCGACATACTCACCCGATTTAAATCCCATTGAGAAATTGTGAGGAATTATGAAAAAACGTCTTCAAGAAGTTGCCGCAAGAGACAAAAATGAACTTCTTTCTAGTCTGCAGACCAGGTGGGCATGTTTTGATTAAAAAAAAAACAAACAAACTGTACCGCTAGTAAATAATATGTCCAACCGTGTATCAACGGTCATAAAGGTTAAGGAGGATGAAACAAAGTACTAACTATCATGTTGTTTCCCTTTGACTATAATTTTTGTGCATTTATTTTCGCATTCTTCAAATAGTTTGAACCACGTTAAAAATTATTCTAATTTTGTGAATTTTCAAATAGCAATTTTCTTATAATTTATATTACATTTTTATGTGTTAACATTTATATAAAGCCTTCGTAGCTCAGTCAATATAGACGAAGTCCTTTGGTCGGAAACACCTGGGTTCGATTCCCGTGAGTGATGTGAGGAACCTTTATCGGGTCTCTTTCGACGAAAGGTGAGTTAGCCGGTCTCATACGGTGGTAGGATTTTCGTCCTCGGAACAGGCAACCCCCCCCCCCCCGTGAACACACACGGATTACAGTTATGAATACGTCCCGGCCATATGCCGGTCCCGTGCCCGGATAAAATTGGGGATGGGGTTGGGGAAAGCAATGGTGAACTACCCTGTAAAAATCTCACCAGGAACACTATGTGGGCAAAATGCTTACAAAGTCACCTACGGTCGGAAACGACCGAAAAGGAAACACCGCACCACACCACATGGTTACATAATCTACAAAGTGCGTAGATTTAGATGATGCTCATTCATAATAAATATTTTCTATGCAATAAATTAGAATTGCAAATCATTCAACACATTTTCTGTAATTATTCTATTTTTTTTTTATTCGAAGGTGTATTTCTGTACATCTGTAATAATCTGACTGCCTCCCCTATCATTTTTTTGCAATGAGGTTTATAACTTTCACTGACATTTTAAATTTAATCTGACTGAAAGTAACGAAGTATGTAATTATTGTTACATGAGAGATTAACGTTTTTTCTTTCTTTTTTTAAATTCGTTTGGATGGCGATATATTCGTTATTTTTAAAACTTTTATGTACGTTAAAGAAACGGTATTCAATACTGGTTTTGTTTTAACTGACCGAGTCTCAACGGCATTTAAGACATGAAGGGATGTCTAAATTTCTCACTGTGCCCCTAAAAAAATTCAACTTTCTTAAAAAAAAAATGCCTATTAAGATTCCTCACCTCCGTAGTACACAAGAGAGACACCTTTGTTGGATTGAAAATGCCTAAATTGTTTAAATACACTGGTGTCCCAAAATCTAAGGTCAAACACTATTACTGAAGATTACAATCACCATTACAAGCTCATTCGTCTAAATACAAATTTAGACGAATGAGCTTGTGGCAAGTGATGATTTCGAGTAGAAAGCGGGTACACAATCATATTTTCGAATCGCGCGCAAAGGGGTCACGTGGTAGCACTAGCAACAAAATAAAAGACTGTGCTAAGCGAATTGTGTTTGAAGGAAGCTCGTTTCGTGAAGGAATAAAGTTGCAAACTTGGATGTCTTTTAATATCTCAAAGACATCACTAGATGATTTCACGCGGGGAAGAATTATTGAAAAAGCTTGAAAAAGGCCACGGAATTACTGATGTTGCTAGAATCTCACATAATGTTGTATCCAGGCGTTTTAACTATTTTTAACAAAAATAGTTAAAACGCTAAAAGACTGTGCTATTCGCTTAGCACAGTCTTTTAGCGTTTCAAACCAATGGAATGAGTTCCCGACGTTTGCTAAGAGGTCGCCCTCACTCTACCATGGAGCACGAAGACAGATTTTTGGTTATAGCAGCAAAACGCAATCAACGCTATACAGCAGGGCAGCTTGAATATAAATGAATCTAAATGCTTGTTAATCTTTTAACGTAGCCTGACCTCTTGCGGGGGAAAAATAAAAATAAATAAATAAATAAAATAAGAAAAAATTAAAATACAAATAAATTAAAAACGAAACTACATTAAACATTTCTAAAGTCCTTTCGTACTGTGATTTTCTTCAGGGCTTGTTCTGGTTGATATAAGGGTTGCAGATGGGTCCTCCACATTCTTGGAATGATTAATCCATAATTTTTGTTCTGGTTTGGATAATGTTTTAGCATTTCACAGATTTCTTTGAATTTGCTCTCAAACCAGGTTTTGGTGCGGTGTAGGGACTTGGTGCCTTTCCAGTCAATTCTATGGTATGTTTGGAGTGCGTGGTCTGATAGGCCTGTTTTTCCATAATGAAGGTATTGAATGTGTCGTTTGTGTTCGTCTTTTCTGATGATAGTGGGTCCTGTTTCCCCCCCCCCCTATGTTACAGGTACATTGGATTTTGTATACCCGGTGGGCCAAGTATGGAAGACGATCTTTGGAAGAACTAAGTAAATTTCTTAATTTTGTCTGGGGTTTGAAGGTAGTCATCACATTGATGTGTTGTCTCCACAACACTTCAATTCTTCACTATGAATTCCATATTGAAATGTCTCTCCGCATAGTTTTCTGTAAACACTGTACATTAATTCCTTAACTAGGTGCTTAGGAAATTTGTAACTTTTGCCAAAAACGTATTGCAATTTAATTTGTACGAAATTTATTACACATTTTTATGTAATAGAATTTATTAACATGGTGGTAATAAATTTACGTCCACATTTAGCTGTAGTCAGGAATTTTTTTTTCATATACAGGTAAAAATGTAGGTGGCCCTTAACTTTTGGATACTAATGATGATTTTAATCAGGCCTTATCCTAGAACAAAATGTCTTCTGGTACCAGAAGACAAATTAGATAATCGTAGTTCTTTTAAATATAAATATATAAACCATTTCAAATCACTGTACTCTTTTTTTTTTTTCCTCCTTTATAATTCGTCTTCAAAAGTAAATTTAGATGGAATTATTGAACACCGAATCAAAGAATAAAAAAAGGACGATGGAAATGAAGATATTGCTTTCAGGGAAAAAAAAAAAGTAAACATGATTTTTTTTTTGTAATTTGACACTTACCTGCATTTTGAATGGGAACTATACAATTATTTATTAATACCGTGAGTGGGTTAAGGGGAGATAATATGGAAATCCAACTGTTGAAATTAAATATGAAATACGAATCAAGCTGTTGTAGGGCTTTGTAAAGAGAGCAGTGGTTTCACACGGATGATGAAAAATCATCTACTATCTAACGATATGATAAAATCGTTATGTGTATCAAATCAATGCAATGAACAATTTGTGTATATATATATACACTCTGATAATGAAACAAGAAAATATTATGAAAGATTCAATGATTCGAAGAAAATCTTTGTTTCTTCTCCACCCACCCCCCTGCCATCTTTATTTATTGCATTAGACCTAATGGGAAGCATCCATAGCTCAGTTGGTATAAACGAGGTTTTGGTTTGAAAGACCTGGGTTTGGATCCCGTTTACAACGTGAGAACCTTTATCAGGTGTTTTCATTCAAATGGTGAGTTAACCGGTCTCATACGGAGGGGGAAGGGTTTTATCCGGAAACTCGAAGTTTTGTCCCTCAGAACAGGCACACGAAACTTTTGAACACCTAGAACTACAGGCAGAAATACTTGCCCTTAGGGAAAGCAGCAGAGGAGTGAAGTGCCAGCTACGTTAATTCGCCGTGACCCTGAGACCTAATCAGGGGCTCTCTCGTCCTATGGGTTGAAGATGAAGAAGGCCCAATGCCCTATTACAGTCTTAATTTTATAAATCTAATAATGAGAGGTGCTGTTAATTCTATCTGCCGTGTGTGTGTTTGTGTGCGTGCATGCGTTGTATAGCAGCTGGAAGGAAAAAAACAAACAAAAACATTTTTCGAAAGCAAATAAAGGAATGAATATTCCTTGCATTTTTTTGTATTATTGAAATACAAACCATATAAACTCAAGGAGCTATACGTAGTATGCTGAAAAGTTGTGATAATCACCATGAAGGAATTCAGGTAAAACAATGCAACTTACACATTATTCTCCACGAAGTGTCACACTTGTTACAACGATGCTGCATCATTTGCAATCTTCTGAGGAAAAAAATCTTTCGCTTGTTGCACAAACCAGTCCACAGCTGCAGATATGACTTCATCATCTATGGTAAATTTGATCCTTTCAAGTGTTTCCTTAAATTTGGGAATAGGAAATAGTCAGATGAAACAGGTCTGGCGAATGACCTGCTCAATTTCCCGCGGCGTTTTTCCTTCAGTACATCCTTCAGTTCTTTCAGAGCTGTTGAATAAACTGCTGCTGCTGTAACAGCTTCACTTTTGTTTGAGGTACTTGGTAAGGATTACACCATCCTTATCCCAAAAGACAATGACAAGAACCTTCCCTGCTGACTTGAGGGTTCGGAACTTCTTTGGCCGTGGAGACCCTTTGTGTCTCCACTCCACTGACTGTTGTTTGGTCCCTGGGTCATATTGATGAAGCTATGTTTCATCAACAATCATCATCATCATCATCAAATTCCTGCCATGTACCATCAAGGGGTGTACAGGATATGACAGTACTACATGAAAAAAATTACATCATTACTAACTTCTACAATCACACGAGCCAAACGATTTTCAGCTGACTTCTTAAAATGACCCAAATCCCTTGAGATTACAGCACATACTCTCTCTTTTGGTCGGCATTGAAACATTTTGCGACCCACCTCGCTGAGAGCTTCTACATGTCCAGATGTTGGTGGATAATGAGCCCAACTCGTTCCCTTGATATCCCTAGTCTTTGCATGTTTTTGGCTGGTAGTATTCATCTATCATCAAGGATCATGGCATGCACTTCATCGATGTTTTCAGGTGTGATCGCCGCGGAGGGTCTTCCTGACGTGGGAAGGGGGTACCAGTTTTAAAATTGGCCGTCTATCTGGCAACTGTATGATATACTGGGGCACAGTCTCCTAAAGTCTCACACAAAGCTTGGTGAATCTCAGTTACGGACTTTTCTTGCAGCACGAAAAACTTGATTACGGCTCGCACCTCTGTGTAAACTCTGAGGTGCGAGCTTACACTGATATAACTTGTAGTTATACCAGTTTCTTTAATATCATTTTTTTTCTAGGTGTTTACCAGAACTCCCCCACCCTCGCACATGCTTGTCTAAAAAAGGATTTAACAAACATTCATGCCTTACGTGGGATTCGGAAGCAAGCAACTAACTATGAACTCGTTTTCAAACTCCGGTCTTTCTAACCAAATGGTGAGGTTGCTTTTCCAGATTGCGATGCGGAGAGACGACTAAAATTATTGTTGCGAATCGAGTGTAGAAGAAAGCAGCGTTAAGTTTAGCCAATGCACACCAGGGCGTGCAACATTCACCTCATTAAATTTTAAACAACCCTTCCTCCTTTTTTTTATCAGAATAATTACATCTGATGTGTAATATTTCCAAAATGCAAAAATAAATGCATATAAGAACGTAATCATTTCAGTGAATTGCACGAGATTAGCTAACTCACATGTATCGGCAAAGCCTTTACAAGGTTCGAACCCAGACTTTTCCAGTCGAAAACCAAATCAGGCGCCTTCCTAGCTACTGTCTTTCGGAGGAGTTGCCACAAATTTTTTTAGTGGTAAGAATTGAATATTCTTCATTATTTACTGAATTTTATATCATTGAGATTATAAGACTGATCAGATACTATTTTTGGTATTCAAAAAGAACGACAAAACCAGTGAGACTGCTCTTGGATGTGTTAGCAATAATTAGCATTTTTGCTAACGATCTAAAAAAAAAAAGAAGTATCAAATTCTTCTCAGGAGAGGCCGTCTGTTATCACGAGTGATGGGTCGCCCTACACAGGTGACTCAAGGAACCCCGAGAGATCCGGTATGGATGTTGTGATGGATTCTAACCTCGGACACCCAGCGCATAGCTTGAAAGTGGAAGACAGCTGGACGAACTGGTTTGTGTTTTTATTTCTCATCCCCCCCCCCGTTTACTCAACGTCGTGCACTTGGGGGGGGGGGCAAACGGAGAAGGGGATCGGGTTATGTGGAATCAGGATGGCTAGTCGGGAGAACACAAGTGACTATTATAGCTCCTACTGCGTCACGCAATGTTGGCCGGCAGTTCCGGGCGGTTCGGTACACGTTGATCGATAAGGGCAATTAACGAGCGACCTTGAAACACGCTAGCATGTTTTTTGGAACATCTGGCACGATAAAATACCTTCCAGAGACATCCCAAGGGTGTCTTGGACTCAGTTTTGAATTTTTCTTGCTTCTTCCCTGTTTTTGGCAATTTTTTTCTTTGCTGCTTTTTTCCCTTTTTTTTTTCCTATTTGTGTTCCCCCCCCCCCTCTTCCCAAGTGTTGTTGATTGATATCTCATTATCCAAGAGGTGTCAGGAGGGTTAGCAAAAAGTCTCTTTTTCTCTCTTACCTACGTATTTGCGCTAATGAAGGGCTGTTCTCTTTCTTACGTTGTTGGTTCTTTTTCCTTGCTACTTTTTTTTTGTATCTTCTTGTGTGCTGGTTGACCCTCAGCTGCAAATAGAAGAATGATTCTACTACCAAAAGAATATTATCAACAGTGCTCAAAATGGATCAGTTCTGCATACCTTTTCCAAATTAACATTTACTGTTGCTGACTACGAAATTTTATGGCGAAATTTTATGGCGTCATGACCGTCTTTCACACGCTCACTTGGATTCCAGTTTTTATTACTGTTATTCAAGTGTTAACTGTTAACGAAACGTGAGTAATCTGTTCTGATCTGGTCATGTTTATATTGCCTTCTTAATTTAATTGTTGTTATTAAAGGCCATAAAGAGCAAACTATTCGTGAAATTCTGCATAATACTTGGCATACGGAGTTAAATGAAATACTTATGAGTAATTACGAAATAATTAGAACATATAAATTATAAAAATGATTCACACCAAACAGAAAATGCAGCTGTTTAACTCTGAGACTTCTGAAGTGAAAATAAAAAGAGGAGTTAGACAAGGTTGTATCCTTTCACCAAATCTGTTTAATATTTATAGTGAGACAGTGATGAAAAAGATTGAAAAACAAAAACCAGGAATTAGTATCAATGGTATAAAGTACAACAATCTTAGATATGCTGATGATACCATTCTAATAGTAGAAAACTGAAACAAATTAATCAAATTACTGCAGCTATTAATTGAAGAAGGTAAAGAATTTGGATTAGATATAAATGCAAAAAAAACAACCAAATTTATGAAAATCTCAAAAGAAAACAGATCCAAGCCAGAAATATTCATAAACAATATGAAAATTGAACATATTCGTAGGTCAAGTAGGTCCCTAATTGAACAATTAGGGACCTACTTGAGATACTGCAGATGGAAAGCAAGATAAAGAAATAAAAATAAGAACAGCCATACCTAAAGATGCATTCTGGAAAAATAAAGATCTGCTCAGAAGTTCTGTGAGTATCGAGACAAAGAAAAGAATGTTAAGAACATTAGTGTGGCCAATTTTCACATATGGAAGTGAGACCTGGGTATTCAAGAAGAGAGTAAGGCAACAGAAAATGGCATTTGAAATATGGTGCTATAGGAGAGCTCTGAAAATCTCATGGAGAGAACACGTGACAAATACAGATGTCCTACAGAGAATGAGAACACAGAGATCTTTATTACAGGAAATGATCCAGAGAAAGATGAGATTGGAAGGATTTGTACTGAGAGGCTCAGCAGCACAGAGGATACTAATAGTTTTAGAAGGAAAGATTATGGGAAAAGGATCAAGAGGCAAAAAACGAAGGACATGGCTTTAAGATATAAGATCATGGCTATGCAGAAACAAAAAGGAAAGCCACCAGCAGAGAGAACTGGAAGGACATGGTGCTGCACCCTCTCACTGAGGAAGCTACATGAAAAAGAAGAAGAATTACGAAATTAAAAGACTTATGCTATCCAATATAAAGACAATTTTGGACACCTTTCGTAAAACGTACATGAAATCTTGCATTTTATAAACGAAACATAAAAAAAACAGGAATTAATCCTATAAATAAATGCATATTACATAAATTGTTATTGTTTAATATACCTATATCGTTTGGCAGCTGAAGTACTTATTGTTGCGTTCAATTCTTGAAAATAAACTCACGCAGAAGATAACTCCTTTTTTATTTATTTGTCATTTGGCATATTAAGTATTCATTAAAGAGACGCGATCTGTTGGCTATGAAAAACAGGCAACAATACTTATATGTATTGTTGGATGTTTTTTGTAGCCAACAATACATAAGTTGGATGTCTATATCATTACGTTCAGTGATAAATATATTTATGACGCATTTATTGCTGACCATTAGCTGTAAAGCATCATAGTACAAGTCACTTCTTAATATAATCTCTTTTTAAATGAATTTCTTTTCATAATTCCCACGCTATTTTTTTTTTTTTTCGCTTAAATTTCTACCACGACTAAACGGAATACGTAATATTGCAACAGAATAAATTCTTACGGTTGACGTAACACAGACATGAATCCGAAATGATGATGATGTAATTCGAGGTAGCGCAATTACGATAAGGTTAATAACCTGATTTACACAACCAGTCACTTGCTCAATCCTCCTTGAAGTCAACCAGAGAACGAAGTGAATTTTGAATAAAATAGCGACCGTCTGCTTTTAAATGAGCTCGATTTATTTTAATTAGGAATTTTTGACACCGCATGCAATTGTGCTTGACATATGACGCCAAAGCTCGAATTAAATTAAATTTAAATTAAATAAATAAAATTTAATTGAAAAAAAGTGTGTTTAAATGGTTATGTAACTCTTAACTTGATTGCTCGTTTACGAAGTCATCTTACTGTGAAATAAAAGTTAATTTTCCTTAGGCACACAGATGTAGTTCCACTTTTAAAACACCATCTAAGTGGTCTACATGGAACCGTACATGGATAAGTTTTCTCTTGTCAAACGCTCACGGCATTTCCTGTGCCGTGAAACAAAGAACTTCTGAGCTAGCACGCTATTGCCAGTACGCCAGAGGCACCGCCTTGTATGTCAATCACACCTGGTCTTTCCCTGGCTGCATTCTGGGTCATACTATAATGTCACCCGGTAATAATTTTGTGAAGACTTTGCTAGCGCATTTATAACCGTTGCTTTTATAGACTCGCAGGTGTAGCTCGATTTGCCTGCCAATATTTAGAAACTCGGTTGGATATTATTGGTCTCCAGGAACCTCTGACATCTCGTTGTTTCCACAATAGCCTTGAAGAAATGGAAATAGTTGATTGTCTCCATATTCGTTGCACCGTTTGATAATTTGGAGTTATTATGTAGGTTTAACAATAATAACAACGGTAGATTCAACTGAAAGCCAACTATTGCATTGTTAACGTTTGGCGTTGCCATCTATTCATATTAATCGGTTTTTGTTTACATCATTTAAAAATATTAACATGCACTGAAGATATTTGATTTGCAATTCCCATAACACTGATTAATATCAGTGTTATGGGAATTGTTACGTAAAACTGCAGAAAATATTTTTAACTGAAGTGAGAATTTGAAAAATTTTCTTACTGTGTGTTTTGAGTAAGATTTATGCAATGCATACTTCAGAAAATACTAAGAAAAATTGTTAAAGGGAAACTTGGAGAAGACATAAGCTGAGTTCGGGTCAAAAAGAGATTGTCAGGATCAGATTTTCACTTTAAGACAAATAGTGGAGAAATCTTGGGAATATTGTGGGAAAATTATGACCGAGGAGTGTGTTGGGTTGTGTGCAATGGTGTCCGTTTGTTGGCCTGAGATGGACATCGGCAATGCATGGAAAGCATTTAAAGGATTGCAATATCAGAATGAGTCCCTAGAATTCGAAGAATAAATATTGTAGGAGTGAAATATATGTGCAATCTTATTAAGCAAGAGATTCTTAAGAATGATCACCACCACTGTCATCATCAAATTCCTGATATGTACTTGAAGTGGGGGGGGGAGGCGGATACAGGATCACTATGATAGTACTACATGAAAAACTTACATCATTACTAATTTCCAATCCACAATTTTCCTCCAAATCAATCTGTTATCTGTCAAGATTCCAACATTATCAGATCTTATATTTCTATCCTCTGAGGCACTTTTTACTGTTCTTACTCTGGGTCTTTTTCCTGCCAACCTGGCAGAGAACACTTGTTTTGCTAATCTTTCCTCTCCCATTCTGTTTAAGTGACCATACCACCTGAGATTAGCTCTGCTAGCACATTCCTGAATACTAACAATATTAATTCCTTCCTAACACCCACATTTTTTTAAATTACAATTCTGCCATTGATGCCATGTGTTCACGCCTATAATCTTTCTCAGGACTCTCATATCTGCAGTCTCTAGTCTTTGGTCAAGTGTTTTACTTCTGACTCAGCTCTCAGATCCATAAGTTAAAACTGGTTTGAACACTGTCTTGTACACAGCTAATTTAGTGTTTTGACTAATTTCTCTCTTAATCCGTTTAAATTTATTTAGTTGATTTCCTACCATACCATATTTACTAATGTTGTCCATTTCCATATTTAAATTGGCATCTTCACTAAAAATCGTGCCTAAGTAGTGTAATGTGAAATGTTTTACTTGTTCTATACGCGTTCTCCATTGAGAGTACAGCTGAAATTTTTTTAGGTTTCGCCTATTTTCATAGCTCTCTCTCTCTCTCTCTCTCTCTCTCTCTCTGTCTGGTGATATTCATACTATTCTTAACTAACTCATTACAGCAGTTATTCAGTTTAATTTGGGAATCCTGGTGACTTGTATCGGATTTATTTAAGGGTATAACATTATCTGCATAAATTAAAAAGCCCAGTTAAGCATGTATAATTTTGATACCAATCATAACGCCACTTTCCTTCATGATGCGATCCATTATAAATGATGAATAAGGAGTGAGATAATATACATCCTTGTCTCACAACTGATTTAACGCCAAACTAATTGTAAAGAGGCAAAATGTCTTCCTTTACATGAGAAGGTTCGTTTCAGCACTGCAATTATCCTTCCAATTGTATTACGCATAGGGTAATTTCATATGGCAAATACAACAGAGCAAATCATCTTTAACATAGTAGATAGAAAGTTGAAGTTAAAAGACTATCTTTGCTATATACCCCTTAAACTTAAACTTCTTATTTGCTAAAACTTCAAGATCCCTATCTAGATCCATTTATTCTTGCGTGATGAGATATCCAATGTCATATTATATTGGTGGGATCATGATTTGAATAGGCTAGAATTGTGGGCATGTGCAAATGGCTATTACCTGGTAAATGCAAAGCTAATAGCCATTTGCACATGCTCACAATTCCAGCCTATTCAAATCATTCTGTAAATAACATTTCGCATTCCTGAATACTCTACCTATCTTTGCATCATCAGCAAATAGTTGTATGTCGCCTCTCAAATCCTTCCAAATGTCATTATTGCAAAGAATGAATAAGAGTGGATCAAGGCTGATCCTTATGGTACAACACTCACCTTCAATCTTGCAAAATCACACCCTCATATACCACTTTTTGATATCTGTCAGTCAGTCCGCCATCCTCTTATTCATGTCAATATTTTATAACCCAATCCCATATTCTCCAATTTAAGCAACAGACTTACGTAGTATATGTGTAGTATATATATGTAGTATTAGTATATATCAAATGCTTTGGCAAAGTCTAAAAGTATCGTAGGATATCAAACTCACGGTAACATTATTGTAAATAAATAAATAATAATAATAATAAAAAAAAAACACGATCTTCCGTAGTAAATCCATACTGTTCATAGCAAAGTAGTGATTCTCTGTCAATCCACTTCTGTATGCAATCTCGTACCAACTTTTTTCAAAATCATCATCATCATCATCACCACACTGACAGGTCGCAATTAGATCAGTCTTCATCATCCTTGTGCAATCGAATTATCATAAATTCTTCCCACTCCTGAAAAATCTTTCCTGTGCTTATACTCTAATTATACAACCAGGTCTTTGAGGTTGAGAAGAATTCTTTTCGGCTGTCTTTAGCTGCTACAGAAGTTTTATTTTCATACGCAGACTTAGCTTTCCGTACAATAGTTCTAACTCTTCTGGCCTGTTCCTTATAATTTTCATAACTAACGTCATCCCTAAACACACGATATTCCTTCCTACACACAGATTAGAAATGAAGGAAATACAGTTTTGATTTGAAGTTAAATCAGTTGTGAGACAAAGATGTACATTATCTTATTCTTAATCATCATTTAAAATGGATCGCATTATGAAGGAAAGCGACGTTAGGCTTGATATCAAACTTACATATGCTTAGCTGAACTCTGTGCTTGATACAGGTGACGTTATACTCCTAAATAAATCCAGTGTTTTATGAAAAAGGGAATCACGAGGATTCCCTTTTTCCTTTCAGTCATTTCCGACCGTAGGTGACTTTTGCCTACAAAGTATTCCTGGTGAGATTTTTTTTACAGGGTAGTTCATCATTGCTCACCCACTTTTATCCGAGCTCGGGACTGGTATATGGCTGGAACGTATTCATGACTGCAATCCATGTGTGCTCACGGGGCCAGTTTGCCTGTTCTGGGGGACGAGAAACCCGAGTTTCAGGGTGAAAAAACCCTATACATCCTATTGAGACCGGCTAACTCACCTTTCGTCGAAAGAGATCAGAAAACGGTTCCTCACGTCACTGACGGGAATCGAACTCAGGTCTTTCCCCACCACAGGGCTTCGTCTATACTGACTGAGCTACGGAGGCTCCCATCATCATCAACAACCATGGGTCCAGTGCCCGTAGGTGTCTGCTGCCATCTTGATATAATTATTCCATTGCATTCTATTTTGTGCAAGATGACTCAGTTCGTGTATAGAGTTTCCGCACCATTTGACGATATCATCGCCCCATTTTCTGTTTGGTCTTCCTCTTTTGTTTTCTCCTCCAATCATTCCAAACAGCAACGTTTTTAATTTTCTCTCATCATTCATTCTACATATATGGCCAAATAGACGTAGTTTCCTTTTGATTATTTTCTGGATCAGGTTTTCTTTTGGTTGTATTCGTCTGTAGATTTCCTCATTGTTCACTTTCTGTATCCAGCTTATTCTCAAGATCTTTCTATAGCACTTCCTCTCAAATGCCAATATCCTCCTTTCAGATTCTCTCAGGAATACCAAGACCTCACATCCATAGAGCATGCTGCTGAAGATACAGGTTTATACAATGCGCAGTTTAGTTTGCATCTTTATAGCTCGGCTCTTTCGTATTTTATCCATGGCTTTTAAAATAGTTGTTGCTCTGGCTATTCCAATTTTTATCTCTTTTTTGGGGTCCAAGTCATGCGTCATGTGGCATCTAAGATATGTGAAGTGTTCCACATTTTCCAATTGAAATCTGTCTATCGTAACTCTGTTCCGTAACTCCTGTTGTCCGAATAGCATTGTTTTAGTTTTTTCCAAAGTTAAGTTGACATTTAATCCGCGTCTTTTTCCTTCTGTGTATAATGTTTGCAATGTCTGTTCCAGCCTTGCTGCGTCTTCTTCAATCAGGACGATGTCATCTGCAAAGCAGAGGTAGTTTACTCTCATGCCATTTATTGAAATGCCTCCACCTTCTTCTTTAATCTTATCTAGTGTTCTTCCCAGATGTGTGATGAAGATGATTGGTGATATTGGGTCCCCTTGTCTTGTACCTTGACTTGTGGCAAACCAATCTCCAATCTCACCTGCTATTCTGATTTTTGCTTGTGCTTGGCTGTTTATATCTTTCAGCAGGCGGATCAATTTATTGTCCACACCATAGGATTCCAAGACAGCCCATGTTATATTTTGGTCAATATAATTATCAAATTCTTTTTGGAAGTCCACGAAACAGCAATATATCTTTTTGTTCTTTCTTCGAGTTTTCTCTGCTATTAGTCTTAGTGCGAGTATTTGTTGCATGTACTTCGATCTTGTCGAAATCCGGCTTGCTCATCCAGAAGATGTGCCTCCATATGCCCCTTCAGGCGTTCTGTTAGTATTTTCATCAGCACTTTGCAAGATGACTCATTAATGCAATAGTTCTGTAATTGGTGCATTCTAAAGCACTGCCTTTCTTATGAGGAACAACCAAGACCGATTTTTTCCACTCTTCGGGGGCATACCCTGATCTCCATATTTCATTACACAGCTTATGCATTTCTTTTACAACTGATTCTCCCCCATATTTTAGCATCTCGCTTTTTATGTTGTCATCTCCAGGACTCTTGTTGTTCTTGAGATGTTTTATAGCCTTATTCACCTCCTCTTCCAAGATGTAGTTTTCAAAGATCTCTGCTGGTGGAGAGATTGCTTTTAGTTCTTTGATTTTGATTTACTTCTGTTGCGGTATCATTTAGTTGATTTTTATATAGTTCGCTGCAATATCTTGTCCATCTGTGTATGATTTCTGTCTTGTCCATCAATACTTTACCATTTTCATCCTTGACTGCTACTGATCTTGTTTGCCACCTCCTATTGAGGCTCCCAAGATTCCCTAAATTATGAATATCACTAATGAAAAGAGGAAACCTATGAAAATAGGCGGGTCATAAAAAAAAAAGAGGAATAGGTGGATTGATAAAGTAAGAGCCCTCGAGTACTGAAATATATGATCCGATAACGTTGTAGTCTTGACACTCTCTACATCCCTGCAGGTGTATACAGAATATTATGATATCAAGCTGTATCAGGAATTTGATGATAATTATGATATATATATTTTTCAAAATAAAATTTGTTTTAAATAAAAATGCATTATATTTTAATATGTTTGAAATATTTAAAATTTTTGAATGTTTTTTTTTTAAAATATGCATGTTGATATTAAATATATTTTTAAATGAAATTTGTCTTATTTTTACACGAATTGCTTTTTTTTTTTTTTGAAAAGTAGTTATCAGTAAATTGACTACATTATTATGAATAGAAAAATGATTAGGCCAAAAAAATCTTATAAATAACATGAAAACGACTTATATTTTGAAAAGCTATATAAGCAGTACGTTTTTAATTTTCATGTTTAAGTACTCGTCTGATATAATTTTAATACAACGGTTTGAAGCACTGGTAGTAAATGATTGCCAAATATATACTCTGTGTATGAATGTTGATCCATTAACGAAAGATTACATAACTGGCGCAAGCACAGTATCTCCTCCATTCAGTTCCATTTTAAGTTTTACTTTGCCATCAAGTTTCAGCCAACTCATCCCTCCCCCCACTCACCGTCTCTTTGGTGTTTACTGTGGCTTTCCTTTCATATCTGGAAAACACCATTCCGATATTTTGTCCATTTTTGGATGTTCGTTCTTGCAGTATGACCTGTCCATTGCCATTCAGATCTTTTAAGGTCTGTTATAATGTCTTTCTCAGGGGCTCACATTGGTGAGAACGGGCATGGCTACCGAGATACCTAAGCAAGACCTGATCTTACTTCGTACAATATACACTTGGTATGTCATATCTGGAGACTGGTCTTCTACTCTTCTTTCCCTCTACTGTCTCTTACTTCTTACTCCCCCCCCCCTATTGCTATTAGAACAATTCGAGGGCAAGGGGGTGACTTTTTCCTCTCAACCTGTAGTTTCCACTATCTGCTAAAAAAGGCAAGCATAGTTGTCTTAAGATGGCAGCCCCACCACTACGATACCTATCGTCATGCTAGTCACTTGACACAGGGAAACACATATTACTTTCAAGTCTCAACGAAATTCAAACCGGACAGAAAACATGGGAAACGACCGCAAACTGGAAAAAATTAAGAAACTTTGGGAAAAGAAAATCGTGGTGAAATATGCTACACGGAACATTAGAAGAAGAATTAGATAAAATTTTAAATGAGAAAATATAGAAATTGCAGTTCTTACAGAAACAAAAAAGAAACTTAAAGAAACAAAAGAAACAGTTAACTACAATATCATATATAGTGGAGTGGACAAACAAATGCATGCAAAAGCTGATGTAATGATTTGGATCCATAAATCAATTAAAACAATAATAACTCATTATACATACTGGAATGAAAGAATATTAGAAGTGCGATTAAAATTAAATAAAGAAAATATAACAGTTGTTGGAGTGTATGCCCCTGAAGAAGGAAAAGAAGAAGAAAATGATTACTTTTACAAAGAGTTACAAGGAATATATGAAAAATTAAATAAGACAGACCATATATTTATAGCCGGAGATCTTAATGCCAGAATAGGAATGAAAAAAATTAACAATAACATACAAAAATTTGGAGAACCAACAGTAAACAAAAATGGAAAGTGACTCATTGATTATACAATATATAATAATTTAAAAATAATGAATACATTTTACAAACATAAAAATATACGTGGTGTGCAAGAGGACAAAAATCAATAATAGACTACTTTATAGCAAATTAAAAAGCAGAAAGCAGCAAACCTCTTCCTAGACGTTCAAGTTAGAAGAGGGCTAGAAATTGATACAGATTTAGTACAGGCAAAATTAAGATTTCCACCAAACTGGCTACAAAAATACAAAAAATAAACAAACTAGAGAATCAAAATCGAATTACAAAGTAAGACTACTAAATGATTCAAGTATAAGAAATTTATACCAACAGAGGATAAATAACTACTTAGAAAAAATACCAGAAAATGAAAGAATGGAATAATATAAAAGAAATTATCTCATCAGCAGCACATGAAAGTCTAGGAACACAGAAAAAATATCATAAAAATAAAAAATTACAAATATGGGACAATGAAATAAAAACAATAATTGAAAATAAAAAACTGGCTTTTAAAAGATGGTTAAGTAGCAAAAAACAAGAAGATGAAATTGAATATAAAAAAAGACGAGCAATAGCCAAAAGAAAACCAGAAAGAGACACAGAGAAAGCTGGGAAAAATTTGTATCATATCTAGAAAATGACATATACAAAATAAGACCCAGTGCGTACAAAATACTAAAACACATGAATGCATATAATAATATTTGCAAATATAAATTGTGAAATAGATGTAAAAGAATTCTTGGATTACTTTACAGATCTTTGGACGGATAATACTGGCATCAAAAATAATTACACCAGAAACTTACAAAATATCTTAAATGATATGATAACAATGAAAGAATTAAAGGACCACCTAAATAAAATAAAAAATGGCAAATCAGCAGGAGAAGATGAGATAAATTCCGAACTGTATAAATTTGCTGGAAAAAAATTTCATTAAAGATTACTACAATTTTTAAATAAAATATATACAAATGGACAAATACCAATAGAATGGAATACAAGCATAGTAATACCTATATTTAAAAAAGGGGATAAAACAAAACCTGCTAACTGCAGAGGTTAGCAGGTTTATTGCATACATGCTATAGCAGAATACTTAATGAACAACTAAAAATATACAGTGAAAAAATATTATTAGAATGTCAAAATGGATTTAGAAAATCAATGGAAGAAAAACTAAACAATTATAAACAAAAATGGATTGAACTTGTAAACCGAATGGCCAACATCCGACATCCTAAACAAATACTAAAATATAAGCCAATTGGAAAGAGAAGGCAGGGTAGACCTCAAAAGAGGATATTGGATGGATAATGAGACCGGAACAGACCAATATGGTCGATACCCGTAATTAGTGTTATGATGATCATCCTAGTCTGCACTCTGATTCAAGTATCATGCTTTCTATTTAGAATGGTAATACTGAGTAATGATCTTTCCATTTTCTTCTGAGTTGTCAGAAGAAAATGGAAATTGTTGGTCAATTTTTTAGTCGACGTCCACTTTTCACATCCATATGCCATGACCGTAAGTATACAACTGCCGAATATTTTTCTTTTAAGGCGGATTTTGATGTTTCCTTTGAGTGCTTTACAGTGATTTCCAAAGGCTATCCAACCAAGTTGAATTCTACGCGTAATTTCTTCTTCACAGTCTTCCTCCACTGTGATCTGTTGTCCTAAGTAAACGTACTCTTATCAATTTCCTGGTGCTTCATTTGTATCTGCTCTTTGGTGATGTATTTATGACACATTATTTTTGTTAGTCTTTGTTTATATTTCATCCTTTCTGTTTATTTTGTGCATTCAATTCATTGAGCATTTGTTCAAGTTCTGCAGAGTTTCCTAAAAGAACAATGTCATCAGCAAATCGCAGGTGATTGAGTTCTTTTTCATTTACCATAATTCCTCTATTTTTCCAATGCAGATTTTTAAAAATATCTTTTAAGACTACTGTAAAATATTTAGGCGAAATGACATCTCCCTATCTAACTCTTTTTTTTTAATACAAAATTTCATATCTGTTCCTGATTTTAAAGATGCAGTTGAATTTTTATACACATGGCTAAGAATATCAATGTATTTTCATTTCTTGGATTTTTAAGAGCTTCTTAAATGGCTAATGTTTAGATTGAATTAAATGCCTTTTCAATGCCATACCTAAAGGGTTTTTTTTTTTTTTTGTATTCATTTGTCATTTCAGTTTCAATGATTTGTCTTATTATATACATAGTGTATATGATAATTTTTTTTTTCTGAATTGCTGCATTTTGATAAATAAATTTAACATATACTGTATATATATATGTGTGTGTGTGTAGAAAGTATTTTACCTTGGGTATAATATAAAGATACCAAGCTATTTTAAACCTGGTTTTACTCCATTTCCCAAGTAAGCAAACAGACAAACAAGTCAAGTTTGCGCCTGCAAGTGTTGCAAGTCTAGCTGATCCCACACGTAGTGCAAGACCAAGGCAACTCATGGTAAAAATAGAATAAGCTCTGATCACTAATCTTAATATTTACCCTTAATGCAAAGCCCATCTCCTGGAGGAGATGTATGATGCTTTGTATTAAAGGCAAGGGGCCACTACCCAGAACGGTTTCGACCTTTATTGAGGTAGTGGCCACTTGCCTTTAATGCATAGCATCATACATCTCCTCCAGGAGATGTGCTTTGCATTAAGGGTAAATATTAAGATTAGTGATCAGAGCTTATTCTACTTTTACCATGAGTTGCCTTGGTCTTGCACTACGTGCAGGGTCAGCTAGACTTGCAACACTTGCAGGCGCAAACTTGACTTGTTTGTCTGTTTGCTTACTTGGGAAATGGAGTAAAACCAGGTTTAAAATAGCTTGGTATCTTTAACACACACACACACACACACACACACACACACACACACACACACACACACACACACACACACACACACACACACACACACACACACACATATATGTTGAATTCTGCTTGTTGTGGAGGCGGCAAAAATCTAGTTCGGTTCGTATTCTTTTGCTAATGATTTTTAGTAAAAGTAAAAAATGCTGTATGTTGAACACTGAATAAGGCCCTAATTTTTAATATCTTCTGTCCTCGTTTTTAAAAACTATAATAAGAAGAGTATTCCTCCAACTCTTTCGTATTTTCTTCTGTCTTGGTACGATGTGTAAATTTTACTTACCATAGCCATGACTGGTTCACCACCTGCTTTCAGAACGTCTATAAGTAACTCATCTTCCTCTTCCGTTTGGGATATTGAATTTTTGTTTTCGTAATTTTGGTTGAAGTGTTGGGAGTCATCATATAGTTTGTCATAGAAGGATTCTCCTCTTCTTCTTATGACCTATTCTTCGTTTTTAATTAGTATTCCATTTTCATCTTTAAGGGCTATTAATTTATTTCTATGGAAATTTATTTCTTCTCACTCCCTTTAGGTTCATATTGTTTTCTATTCTAATTCTGATTTTCTAAAGTTTCTAATTTCTTTGTCATCCTTTTCCCTATTGTTTTACGTAGCTCCGAGAATTCTATTCTGCTTCCCTTGTCTAGATTTTTTTTTTTTTTCATTTTTCTTTCTTTCTGAGGAGGTTTAGAGTTTCTTCAGACAATTTTCTTTCGTCCTTCTTTTGGTTGATTCCGCCAATCTCTCTGGCATTATTCAGTAGAGTCTCGATTATTATTTGATAGTTTTTATCCAAGTTTTCATTCATATCAATATTCTAAAGTTTTTCTTCAATTTCTTTCTGGAAAAACTCCTTCCCCCCCTCCCTCCAGATTTTGTAAATTGATAGAGGGTGTTTACTTTTGATCAGTTTCTGTCTTTCGCATCTTTTGTTGATTTTTGACCTTACTAATCTGTTGTCACTTGTACTGAAACTATTTATTACATCTGTGTCTTGGACAATATATTTTCTGGTGGTTAAAATGTAATCTATTTCATTAAGCACCTCTCTTTTGTTCATTTGAACTTTGTCTTGTCCATTTTTAATTTGAAAAGGCGTTCCTGATGTGGAGACCTCTGCTTTCAACAAATTCTAACAATCTTTCTCCATTTTGGAGAAAGATTGCTAGAATTCTGGTCCAGTCCATATTTTCTACTTGCTACTAGATGTGCATCTCTTAGACCTACTTTACCATTCAAGTCTCCCATCAAGATTGTAATGAATGTGTCATTGCTATTTAACTATTTGGTCAAGTGTTTCATAAAATGCATCTATTTCTTCCTGTGTGTGTGGTCTGAGGTTGGCGCATAAATTTGTATAATTCTTCATTTATAACGTATATTTATTTTAAGGGAGTTCTGTAATCCTGTTTGTGACGTATTTTATTTCTTTTATTTGATCATTTATGGAGCGGTTAATTATTGTTGTCACCATAACAAGATGTCCATTCTTTAGATCGATACTATTTTCACTAAGTTCCCGAGTTACTCTCAATCGAATGATGTCCCACTTTATCTTTTCCACTTCCAATAGTAATTCTTCTAGTTTTGCTTATCCTAGTAATGACTCCAGTTGCACATACACTGGTTATCTAAAGCCTACGGACGAACTACATTTTTACCTGTATATGAAAACATTTTCATGACAACAGCCAAATGTGGACATACATTTCTTGGCAGAATGCTAATAAATTATATTACACAAAAATGTGTCATAAATTTTGTACAAATTAAATTGCAATATGTTTTTGGCAAACGTTACAAATTTCCTAAGGACGTAGTTGAGGACTTATTGTACAATGCTTACAGAACACTATGCGGAGAGACATTTCAGTAGGGAACATGTCTATCCACCCCGAACTGCAATGCAGCTCTCACAACGTCGTACCATGCTAAGCACCAAGTGATTCAGGAATTCTCGAGGGGAATTTCGAGCAGCAATGCATCTCCCTATCGCGTCCCAAATATGTTCTATGGGGGGGGGGGGTGCGATCTAGGGAGCGTGTTGACCACTCGATTCGATTAATACCCTGGGTTTCCAGAAGTATCTCCACAATCGAACATGACGCTGAAGAACTTCGTTGTAATATTATTCCCAGTCAGTTCCTCTTTCCAGCACTTGTAGCTCGGTGCGTCCATTAAGTAGAATGCCTCTCTACACCATGATCCCAGCACCACCGTATCTATTTCTTCCAAGAGCATTCTCACGATGGTAAGTCATACCAATTTCACACCAGATCAAATATCGTCTAGAATCGGAGGAAAGAGTAAAAAAACTCTCACCTGTAAAGAATACATTAGTCCATTGGTGTCCCGTCCAATTTTTATGGATATAACACCACTGAAAACGTGCTCTACGATGAGCTGTGGATAAAGGGACGCAGACTACAGGCCTTCGGGCGTATAAGCTTACTTATCGTAGATGTCTTGCCCCAGTTTGTCGAGATATCAACGTACCTGTGTTTGAATGGAGCCAACTTGCAAACTGACCTGCTGTGGTGCGTTGATTACGTTTTGCTGTTTAAATTTGTCTTCATACTGCGTGGTAGAGCGAGGGCGACCTCTTAGCAACCTTCTGGAACGCACTTCATTGGTTTGAAACGTTGCAGAACCTGGATACAACGCTCGGTGAGATTCCAAACAAGATCAGTAATTCTGCGACCTTCTTCAAGCTTTTCAATAATTCTTCCCAGCGTGAAAATTATCTAGTGATGTCTTTGAGACATTACAAGACATCCAAGTTTACAATTTCTTCCTTTACGAAAAGAGGCTTCCTTGAAACGCAATTCGCTTAACACAGTCTTTTATCCCGTTGCTAGTGCTACCACGTGAACCCCTTTGCGGGCTATTCGAAATTTTAAACGCGTACCCGATTTCTACTCAAAATCGTCAGTTATACAAATTGCCACAAGCTCATTCATCTAAATTTGTGGTTGTAATCTTCATTAACAGAGTTCGTCCTTAGATCTTGGACACCACTGTATAATTTTCTGTTATTAGTTCCATTAGACTTTATATTCTTTGTCTACGTGTATTGCGTAGGTTTGCCATCAAGAGCAGACCTCAATAAATGGTTTGTCTTATACAATGAAAGCTCTTTCCGAAATAGACTTATGAATAATTTTCAATAAGTATGTCTTATTATTTAAAAGATGTATTTATTAAAACCACTTTTAATCAATATAATATTAAAATATTATTAATATAAAACTATATATTATTTTTAATAAACATGTTTATTTTTAGTATTAATATTGTTAGTAAGTAACTTTTATAAGAGAGCAAACCTCGCACTTCTTTAGTTAATTTTTAGATTTGTGTTACTGGTGTAACTTGATAGCTCATGGTTGAACTAATTTTTATCATAATTTCAGTGTTTGGTGTCTTTTTTTTCCAGCAATTTCATTTGCACGAGCAAAATTCGGGATTTTACGTTTGTAATGCAATCATCCTGTTCTTGCAATAGAACATACAAAAAATTCTATCTCCCAGTAAAGCTTTCTTTAGACTATTTTTCATATGCGTAGATTGTCACACCATTTGTTAGCTCATATATTGAAACGTAAATAACTTAATATAAGTGTATGGATTTGTAGTGCGGCGGTAGATCCCCGTGGGATTGCCAGAATAAAAATAGCACCGATATAACCCATGCTATGTCATACGAGGCGACTAAAATGGTTATCCAGGGAGGGTAGTGGATGGCAATGCTGTAGCCAATGAAGTTCTAACTGAGGCTCGGCTATTGCTGTTACCCTCCTGCCGTGATCAGAGCTTTATATAGCTCAATAACACCTTATCCCTACACTGTACTCTACAGATAACGGGGAAGATGAAAAGCATTCTTGCTTCGCCCATCTAGCCAGTCCTTTTAAGAATGGATTTGTATTTCCTATATAAGGTTTCCAATAAAGTGGATTTACTGTGAATAAAGGGGAAAGTATTAATTACAAAATTATTTTCTCATCTGCTAAAAAAAGATAAATACTGTTTCCATTCAAAAATTTCATCTGTTTTAGGAACGTTTTAATCATGACGAAATTTTTTTTATTATTTATTTGATTTATGGCACGTTCACATGCGCTTATTGTTAGCCACAACAATGGAAAATACTTAGGTCTAAAAGTATTGTTGAAAGATCAACAATAACATCACAATAAAATAAACGCTTACATCCTTCGAAACCAGAATGCCAGACGTTAAGAAAGTACATCGCTTTTCAATAGCTGTTATCGAATGTCGGTCTGATAGAATTATAGTTTTACCATCGCGCTTTCTACCCTTACGCAGGTCGAAATAGATGATGACTGCCACTTTTCTTGAACAGTAAACCGTGACGCCTTGAAGAAATAAGCCATCAAATTGCCTTAGCCACGTATTTTCATCGTGTAACCCTACTTATTATAAGTAGCTTCATCGGTGCGTATCTTCTTAAAGTTTCTGAATAGAATGAATTATTTGAGCTACAAAAATAGCAATTTATCTTAAACAGTCTTCTATTCTAACACGCTTGAGTACCTTTACAATGAATTAAAGGCATTATCATTAAGGCTAAGCTTACTGACTTATGAAATTATCCTGTCTTCACTTCTGTTTATTTTCTTTATAACTGTGTTTGATCTTGTCACATCAGAACAGTCTGAGATAATTCTTATCAGTATTATTTAAAAAAAAAGTCAAAATTCGTTGCCATATTTAAGTTGATTACGTTAATTAATAGCCGCATCAAAAAATAGATGGCGCTGGCGGTCAGAAAGTATTGACATGCCAGCTTTTGGAGGTGAGATGTCATTCCGGTCCTTTATCTTAAATACCACTCTTAGTTTCTCGGTGGTCGCACATATTATCTGGGTGGAGACGTTTGAGGAGGCGTGGCAGCAGATGATCTCATTGTCAAATGTTGCTGCAGGTGGTAGTCTTATCTGCAGTCATTTTTTTGTGCTTATGTCGGGTGGAGATACACCATTGTTCTAGGAATCGGGACTGGCATAACAAGAAGTGGTGTGCGTGTTATTGTAATTCTGAATGACTCTTACACAACTGTAAGTCAGGTGGAAGGGGAGACCTGCGCAATAACAGGTACTGAAAGTAGAGGAAAAATACATGAAGAGAATCGGTAAGGGAAAAAAAAAATTAGATGCACAATAAAAGCTGATTTCAGTCAGTTTTTATATCATTTGCTAAAAGTTAAAATACAGTTTTGTTTCCAATCTTCCTAAGAATTTCAAGCTTAATCACCAGAGTAAAAAAGAAAAAATATATAATTGTAAAAGTTCAGAATTGAGTTTGTAACACATTATTTAATGCGTTATAATATATTTATGTTATATTTACTGTATTAATAATTAATATATTATTTTTATTTGACTTGAATTGCATCTACACATTATACCAAAAACTAATGATAAAAATCCCTAGTCCATCCACGGTAAAAATACATTATAGGTTTGCAGCCTTTAGTGGGCGGGAGTCACATTAATAATAATAAAAAAAAAGCAATGAAGGTGGTAAGAGAACAGTATATTATTGTTTCTAAATTACGGTTTCATAATGGTGGGAGGAAAAAAACATTCCAGTTCTTCTATAATAATGAATTACTTAATATTAAATTTAAAATAATAAAGTGTTTGTAAACTATATTGCAATGTAATAAGCAAAATTCAGATTTAGTTCAAAGACGATTTTTATTGCGTATTTGGATACACACCATCTTGATTTTTAAACACAAAAATAATATATACCATCTTTGGGCTTCGTTATTATTATTAGCGGTGATGATAATGAACATCTTGGAGGGTAATGGATGGCAATGCTGTAGCCAATGAAGTTCTAACTGAGGCTCGGCCATTGCTGTTACCTTCTTGCCATGATCAGAGCTTTAATAGCTCAATAACACTTTATCCCTACACTGTCCTGTACAGATAACGAGGAAGATGAAAAGCATTCTTGCTTCGCCCTTTTAAGCCAGTCCTTATAAGGATAAGTTATTATTAGTAAATATTCTATTTGCTAATAATGAGACATATTTAATTTAATTTAATTTGCTAATAATAACAGCCTGTTTCTAATGTTCTTACTAAAACTCAGAGCTTAAGCAATCGACTTGAATCTTGTATTTTCCAGGTAGGGAAAGCAGCAGTGACAAGAGCATACTAGTTTTCTACAGTTGCATGTTGAGCTCATTAAAGCAAATAATGATATCGGTTTAATAAGCCAACTTAATTAGCCATTCTAGACGTAAAGTATGCTGGGAAGAGTCATGACTCCGAAGAACATTAATATTCAGCGTGTAGTCTGCTATGTTTGCAAACTTAGAGATTATACAGCGATTCCATTTCGTGCTACTCAGTATACAGCAAACAACGAGCTGATAATAGTTCCTATTAATAAAGTTAACGACTTTTACTGGTTCGTCAGTTGTAGTTGCATTATTTTTGGAGCGAATACACGCTGCTTTTGGAAACATATCCTATAAAACCTTACATTATTTTCTTTTTTTTTTTTTAAATTTCCCCTTGTTTTAAGGTTATTGTTTATGTTATGACGTCAGTATATTTTGTCCTTTAAATCGCTTGTGTTTTTCTAGCCAGTTTGACTGTCTCCAGGTTGAAAAAAATCTTTCCACAGTCGAAAATCCTGTTATACAAGTTTTTTTTTTTTTGCGTCCTAGACGGGATTTGAATCCAGGTCTTTACCAACAAAGTGAGGGTCATGCTTCTGTAGATCTTGTCGGTAATGAGATGATGAGTTTGGTGCAGATCTATAATCAGATGACATTAATAGCTTATCGATGATTATGACAACAGACATTATTATTAAGTTTTTATCTCTCTCTTAGATCTTAATCCTATATAGTATTGTTTTCAACTAAGAAAACGTGTATTATTGTGTTGAGAGACCTCTTCCGGTAGTACAGAAATGGATCAACTTAAAGCACTTTTGAGTGTTTTAAATTTAGCTATCTTTGAAAAGAATCTGTAGTTTTTCTATTGGCTTTCATTCTTATTGACGTGTTGATAAATATTTGGGTAATTGAATCGGAGTTTTATTCACAATTAAAAAAAGTATTTTAACATTTTAATGGGATTTAAAAAAAAAATGTTTATTGTGAATTTTAGTTTCAAAATTTTTCAAGAATGCCAGTGTAGATTTTTCTAGGTCTTTTTACGGCTGGTTTCCTAGTTAGTCAATCACAGGCAAATAGGGTTTCAATCCCCAGAATCTCTGGTTTCTATTCCTCCATCTAATAAAAAAAAAAGTAGAACTCGCACTGTATCAAACAACAATGGCAGTGTTACAGTTTATAATCACAAGATGGCAGTTGTATTCAAGTTGTACTCAAGAGCAACAGTGTCTGTTGCTCTTGAGTCACTCAGAATCATCGGCAGTATGAACTCAACTATTGGTGATGACTAAAGTGATGGATTCCTACTCGTTTGCAAAAGTTAAGACTAAAAGAGCTTCGACGATCTCCTTTTGTGAATAAAATGCATTAGAATTTTATATTTCTTTATTTTACAAGATTTTCTAAATTTGAATTTTTGCTAATTTATTTATGCTATTGTATTTATTTATATTTTTGTAGCAGTTTCTTTGAGATCTTATTGTATTGGATATTATCTTTCTTGAATTTTAATCCTGTCTACTATTAATTCAAAAACTGAAGGATAAAAAGGCGACATATTTATTTTTCATTTAGAAGGATCGCAAGAAATTGAATCACTTCAGCTGTTTTTATGGACATTTTTGAATATCATCAGGAGGTTAAATGAATCTTTTGTTGTTCTTAAATGGAGATGAAGAAGAAAAAAAATTGTGTTGGGAAATCCTAGTCACGATTGCTTAGTGGGAGGTCCTTATTAAGTTGGAGATGGGGACAACGTATAGCAAAAAGGTACCCAGTCTGGTCAAACCTGTTGTCGAGAGTATAATTAATCCATCACGCTCAATGGGGAATGAGGAGGGGACCCCCAAGTGATACAAACACATCCGAAATCACAGCTTATCACAAGCAGTTAGCTTTAAATACAGGTAATTATAAAGCGATAAATAAAAGGGTTGGTGCGCATCTTCCGTCACAATCAAATAAACGAATAAAAACATTCCGTACCTTCGAAAAGAATCGGACGAGTCTTATTTCACGCATCCATTTCCTGTATAAGACTATCTGTTTGCGAAATCTCTTAACCTGTCAACCCTTTCGCTTCTAGAATAGCAACAAGTGCCAAAGGCATTCCATTTTTGCCGCTCTCCCCCTTCTCTCGGTCTCTTTCCCCCCTTAAATGCTCTCTTTTGTACTTATTGTCACTTCTTCGAAGACCACAGGGAGATTCGAGGCTGGTGTAGGTAAGCTAAACGCTAGACCACAGCCAGAGTCTCTCAGCGGGGTAAGCCGAGCGGAAGGGTTAGTAAAGATATATCAGTTTATCACTGTCAGCCTTCCGGCTGCGTCATTCACTGGCCAAAGAATGCCACTGTAAATCCACAGCGGCTGCAACCACAGATCTCCCATCCTCTGAAGTATGAACGGCATCCCATCCAAGCTACTCATTAAAGGATAGTGATTTAACAGGAAGGGGGAAATCTCGTACGTAAGATGGGAGAAGAAAAAATCGAACACCGATAAATAATGGAGGATAATGTTGAAGACTAATTAGCAGGGTAGCACAGACGAGCTTCTAAGAGATAAACCTGAGACGGTGGGGAGCTACAACATTTTATTAATCACTGCTCGACGTAGATTAAGGGGAATGCTTCGTATCTTAAGCAATATCGTGTACGTATTGATCAATAAACAGTGGAATGACTTTTATATCTCTGAGTGGTGAAAGAAATTGCGGAAATATTGAATTAAGATTACACTCTAAAGTAGTAAGGATCCTTAATTGAAACCATGTGTGCCCCTCCCACTAGCAACGCATCTCGGACTTATTGTTGACTATCCATTGTTTACGATAATATAATTGCAAATTATTTTTCAGAAAATAAAATTATAATTGATTGCAACAATCAATTAGATAACAATTTAATCTATCCTGTACGTTGCGTGTATTTTGTCCAATTTTTGCACTCGAACCTGGCAACGATGGTAGATTAAACAATGTATTTTGTTTGTTTATTGGTGTTTTGTTTGTTGTATTTATTGGTTGACTAGGTTACGCATTGTCAGTTTCTGTTTCAATTTCGAAACTTAATCACGTCCAGGTACTGTTGTTCAGAATAGTCGATTGTTAAATTGAATACTACCTGATGTATTCAGTACTATCGGATAGCTTGCAGAGCTACAAATAAATTACCAACACTCAGAATTGACGTTAGCAAATCAGAGTCCAGCATTAACCTAGCAAGTAGAAACTAAAATTGAGATAACTTAGCTGTCAAATGTTTTGTCAGTTTGGCTCCTTTTTTTGTTCCCAAAACAGCCAAACCAACCTTTGGAATGCACAGTTAAGAAAAGAAGCTGATAGTTACTTAATTATTTCAACAATACAGTAAGCACAGTCATGAAAAAAAAAATAATAAAACAGTGAGTCTAATATCTTTTATTAACCTTGAAAAAAAAAGTACATTTAGACAATAACGATCTGGCACAGCTAAAAGTTTTTCTGATGGTTTTCTAGTTTCCCTACTGCTCGCGTGATATCTAGTACCCCCCCCCCCCTTTTTTTTTTTTTGCCGCACTGGTTTAATTAGCAAAATTTATTTCCATACAACTAATAGATAAAAGTGTTATCTATTAATGGTTCCGAGACAGCACGCACACATAACGCTCGCACAGGCGTTCGTCTAGTGACCCTGGTGTTAATGAGTTCATTAAAGAATTGTATGGCAAGTCAGTTTAATGGTGGTTACCCTAACCTTCAGAGAAGGTAAGCTTAACTTTAGCACATCATTTCCCTTTCTCGTTCTCTCAACATTTCCCACTGTGTAATCTCCATTTAAATATCTCTGACTAATGGAAGCATTCCGTGATTTCCCGCTAATCCACGGCCAAGGTTTAAAACGCAAACATAGACAAATTACCGCCATATTTTACACATCCCATTAAGCACTGAGACATGACTCCGCGCTAACGACGCATGCGTGCACCGCTACCATTTCTGACAAGGTCAAGAGAGGGAGATGATCTAGAGATGAAGCCAGCCAGATGATTGGCTCGAAGTTATTTACGTGTGTTTGAACGTGACGTAGGCCAAACAGTGGCGTCTCACGAAGTGGTAGAAGACGGTGCACGAGCAGACAAGATCAAGGAGGAGGGCGTCACTGTAAAAATTTTTCTAAATAAAATACATGACATTTGCGATCCCTTAACATGTTTTAATATTTAATTTATTATATTTTTTATATTCCATAATACTTTCAGTACTCTTTTGTAGTTGATTATAAGATGAAAAAGATAAAAAAAAAAAACGAACTCTCAATTTAGTCTGTAATGTTATATTTATATCCACAATCGTCTTTGCTGTTGATCACCCTTTCATGGTGAGATGCTTCCGGTGTGACATCACTATATACAACATCATTCAGTTAATAAGTCTGTTCAAAGATGTCATTCGATTCATTGCGTCTGCTTTCACTGATTGAAACATCTTGGTGACAAACATTTTCGTTCGGAATGTCGTTGGGGGGGCGGGGGACATGGTTGGGCGCTGCTTGTCTGTTCTGTCGTTAGCAAAGTCATTACACCAAACCCAAACCTGTTTCTATGACATAACGTTTACTCCGTCCACTTCACCTGGTTGGTGATGAATTTTTGTCTGAGCAGTACCTTTAATATGCAGAAATCGGAAGTCACTGCTCATCTCTACGTATGACGCTGTTTCCGGTTGTTCTGCCATTTTGCAACTGATGATTTAGTCACATGACGACTGTTGCGGATATGGTCCTATGAAGAAATAGTCTTTCCTAGCCTGTTATAATTTGTTTAATATATATATATATATATATATATATATATATATATATATCATTATAAAAGATTGCATTTTGTTTATTTGTTTGCATTAATTACAACTTCGTTCTCTCTTTGAATCTCCCGTTCAGCACCTCCACCATATGTTCGCTGTGGACTATATTAACATGGAAAAATATATATTCAAAAAAATCCCTTCCTAAGATCGGCCAACTTAATTTAGCTAGAAAAAAATGCATAAAAATTTTTGCTAAACAAATCTGCCAAATAATGTGTTATTTGGATAAATAAACAATGCTTCGTAGCACGTTTTCTCTTTCAGACATCCTGAAAAGTCTCCTAAAATAATGCATTTTGAAAATTATGGAGACAACTACCGTGTTTGAATAAAACTTTAGTTTAATATAACTAAAATCTACAATTTATTTTATTATTTTTTTTATTTATTTTTTTATTTATTTGTTTTTTTTCACCAGAGGTCAGGCCAACAATTGTGGTAGCGGTTGGTCAATGTCTTTAACGAACCAGTTTGATTGTAGTATAGCTTGTTCCTGTGTATATTTGTACGCTCCAGAAGATGACCTTGACATAAAGGTCGAAACGTCGAATTGTAGATTTTAGTTATATTAAACTAAAGTTTTATTCAAACACGGTAGTTCTCTCCATAATTTTCAAAATGCATTCAGATCACCGTGCAAGCCTAAAAGAAAGGTCTCCTAAAATAACTTAGACCGTCTTAAAAAAGATTTCTTGACTTAATTGTACTTCTGTTATTTACTAGAAGCACAATATTATTATTATTTATTTACTGTTATTTACTATTTTTGTTATTCATCATAGTATTTGGAATAAAATGGAAATGTTTATTTTATTTAAATAGTGTAAAACCATTATTTTTGCGCAAAACCTAACAATTAATTTTATTCATTTTTTTAAAAAAAACAATAGAATAAAAAAAAAAAGCGGTGTTGATTTTAAAACGCAGATTCCGCAAAAAAATTTCCAAAATTTTGTTTAATAATAATAATAGCAGCAACAATAATAATAAATCACACATAATAAATAATAATTAGAATCAGAAGTGTAGTTGATAAAAAACATAACTTAGAAAAATATGTATTCCGTTATAAATCGATGTATATATGGCGGTGAACAATGATTAAACCATTACCTAATTCTGATTATTTTAACTAAATATTCTCAGTTAAATTTTGCACGCATTGGAATTAACATATCCTGCTCGAGTAGTGCTGCTTCAACAATCTTCAACAAACGACTGCAAAAAAAAAAAAAAAAGCATTGACTCAAACCTCTTTAATAGCATTTTAAGAATGAATATCTTATGTCAATGATAATTTAAGATTTGGCAGACGCACTTTAAGAATGCCATGAATATATCAATAATTTAGCGGAGGCTTTCATATCATTGACTCTTAACTGATAATCAACATTCAACAAGTGGGTTCGCATTTCAGATTCTTAACTTAAACAGGGAGGGGAATCATTTATGTTTCCGAAAGTAATTTTTTCGCTATCATCGAAACTGATGCCGAAACAGTTGTTAATTACCACTTGGGCCTCGAGGTTAACGTTCTAAACAAGACAACGCAGATCAATTAAGATTATAATTGAAAAGTATCTGCTTGTGGGCACTTTTCGGCCAACTCAATGCTACTAGTATTGCGGTTTTTTATTTTATTTTTTTATAAAAGAAAATTGTGGTTAAAGTTTAGTGTAATAAATTATGACAAATCGACAAAAGTAGACTCGATAAGACGTTCCTGTCTTAACTGCCTCAGTTTTCTAAGAAAAAAAAAAAAAAACTGTACTTAGAAGTTGGTGCGAAGGAAAACACCGCGTGATCCGTCATCTTTCCCAGAGTTTATTAATAAGTTTGATTAAAGGAGAGAGAGGGAGGCCAATTACCTGGCCTGCCAACTCATCCTCTTTCGTAACAACATTCAAGAAGAAAAATATCCGAACAGATCAAAACTCTCGCGCAGATAATGCACCCCGATAAGAACTTCTTGGAGAGTCGCCTGTGTCAAGCCGTCAGGGTTGATATTCTCCTAAAGTCTGCGACACAACGTAGATAACTTCTGTAATGTTATGTAAATGGCGTAGCCGAACCGAAAGCCCAGCATTAAACAGGGGTGTGGTTGGCTACAGGAAAAATGTCGATACGAGGCTCCCTAGAGTTTACTTCGCAGTGGTTTACACTCGCCGGTTCTACCGGGATTTTTATGTTTTCGTAGCACCTCCGGTATATATTCGCATGTAAGAAACAAGGAACGTCTTATTACACCGAAGGCAACGATCGATTTGGTTCTTTGGAATTTAAACTATTCGAAATATAACTGAGTGTCTTTTGACCTTTTTCATTAAATAAGTAGCTTCAATGCTGTAAAAAGGGGAAAAGTGATGATAATTTATTATTATTATGATAGTGTAGTTCTAATTTTACATATGCTGCATGCTAAGATTTTGTTTGTAATATGCATATTACAAACAAATTGTGGTATTTAAAAATAATTCAATATGTTGAGATAAATCTATTTTTTAATATGTGCAATTCTACAACAGCTATGTCATGCCAGTAAACCTTTAGTGCAGTGGGAATAAAAGTGTCCCTTCTTAGATGCTTTTCTCAAGTGAAATTACCTACTCGATTTATTTTCTGCACACATTCGATCGAAATAAAAGAGAAACCATAAGAAGACGAAATGATTATACTCACAGAATGCAATCTCAGCGAGCACAAGGAATTACGAGCTTTTATTATTAAATAATAAAAGCTCGTAATTCCTGTACTCGCTGAGATTGCATTATGAGCTTATCCTTATAAGGACTGGCTTAAAGGGACGAAGCAAGAATGCTTTTCATCTTCCCCGTTATCTGTAGAGGACACTGTAGGGATAATGTGTTATTGAGCTATTAAAGCTCTGATCATGGCAAGAGGGTAACAGCAATAGCCGAGCCTCAGTTAGAACTTCATTGGCTACAGCATTGCCATCCATTACTCTCCAAGGATATTACTTCAATTCTTCATCTTCCTTACCACCGCATTATGAGCTTTTATCCTTATAAGGACTGGCTTAAAGGGGCGAAGCAATATTGCTTTTCATATTCCCCGTTGTCTGTAGAGGACAGTGTAAGGAGAAGGTGTTATTGAGCTATAAAGCTCTGATCATGGCAAGAGGGTAACAGCAATAGCAGAGCCTCAGTTAGAACTTCATTGGCTACAGCATTGCCATCCATTACCCTCCAAGGGTACCAATTTTAGTCGCCTCGTACGACATGCATTAGCTACATTGGTGCTATTCTTATCCCGGCAACCACACGGGTAGTTATGAGCTTTAATAAAGGTTTAATAATTTATTTGTATTATATTTAAAATTTTAAAAGGTGTAGGAAGCCTTTTGCTCAAACACAGCTTTTTTGTAATGTTTTAAATTGCTTTGAAGTTTCAAATATATGTATATATTTCAAATAACTTTAAATTAAAAAAAAAAAAAAAAAGTGAACACTTCAAATTTGGATTTCATAAAATTTTCCCCAAACCGAGTTATTGTTTGAAATCCCTTTGAATTAAGGTTTAGAGACTTAATACCTTCCAAAAATTCTCTTATTCTGTAGATACAATGAAACTGTTGAGCATGAATGTAATGCTATTATAAACCAAATTTCTACTTTTACCCAATAGGCAATTTCAAACAGATGATATTTCAAAACATCGTCCTTACAAATTAGCAGACTTTGTAAGAATGAAATAGAATACTTCATATCTTTTAATTTTTCAGAAATAACCTCTGCGTTCTTATCCTACATCCCCCCCCCCCCCAATATAATCGGTGTCGCCAGAGCTTGAAAGGTGATTTTCGAAATTTAAAATTTCAAAGAATGATTTGTAATTCAATAGCGAAAGACGTTTCTGTTGGCGCCATCTAAGATGAAACTAAGCTCCAATGAATATTTAAAGACCCTAATACAAGTTTCTACAAGATTTAAATA
Source organism: Typopeltis vanoorti (assembly GCF_054136105.1). NCBI lineage: Eukaryota > Metazoa > Arthropoda > Arachnida > Uropygi > Thelyphonidae > Typopeltis > Typopeltis vanoorti. The sequence goes on along the minus strand of NC_143563.1, from coordinate 97,694,168 downwards.
AAGAAAGAAAAACAAAGGAAATTCGATAGTTTAATTAATTGGAATTATTGCTTTATAAAGTTTTTTAATGAAATATTTATTCATCGTCTTTTTTTTAATTACTGAATATTCTTTAAAAAATGTAGTATAAAAATTGTTTCTGGTTTTAAATTTATTTCTGTAATTTATTACTTCTGCTCCTTATTATCATTATAATTATTATTATCAAAATAATAATGATAATAAGGGGGATTTTAAATTTAAACCTATGGATAGTGCCGTTAATGTTGCGAGAGGCTGGAAATTGGTCAATAGTGTTTTGTGTTTTTTTTTCTCAAAAAAAAAAAAAAAAAAAACCAGACAAACCGCCCTGAGAACATAAAGATGAAAGTTTGTTACTTTATCAGTTCATTGAAACTAAGATCATCAACAAATTGCTCGGTCTTCATATCATGGGAAGAATGTAGGGCATCTTCACACCGAAATTTTTATTTTAAGGGTACGTAATTTGCTTATATTTAATTTTATCTTTTATTCGAATTTAAGCTTATACTACGGGAATGATATAAAGATGGGAAAATCTTCATTCCCACTCTTTTATATATATATATATATATATATATATATTATTTTTTTATCGATTTAACTCATTCATTCCAATTGTCTTTTGTTGTTTTCAGAAATCTTATTCTTAAAAGTGATACTTAACATTATTTTATTTATTCATTTATTTTTTTTAAAAAAAAGAAAATTTCTTAGGGAAAAATATGAATCACCACCCGAAAATGCGAGTCATGAGAGGTGGTTTTTAATATTTTTATTAATACAGAAATGTTTGCTAAGAATTCGTTCTTAACTGACAGAAGAAGTAATTCTTTAAGAATATATCAGATAAAAAACTGTTTATTTAAGAAAGGAAAAACGCTCACAAAATAAATAATAATTAAGTAGAATCCGAGCCCTTTTTTTTAGTATTTAATTCATCTTCAGAATAATCACTAAAAATAGAACCCGTGAACGAAAGAGAGAGATGAAAACATCGCTTCAGTAACAATATCCATTCTTCCTTCGACCTTTGACCTTTATCAAAGTATCCGTCACTTCCTTTCCAAATGAATTGATAGAATTGCGAAATTATTGCTTAGCAAGGTGTGGTCTTTGCCACTTGTAATTTGCTTCGTTACCTAGCCTGCGATAAGATAGCGTAGGACGAACACTTTACGCACGACACGCGCTTAATACAGCAGCTGTCAGCCTGCATGTAAGTACGGATGGAGTACTTCGCAGTCTCATTCAAAATTTAAGCGTTACTTTACCCCAAAAAGCTGAAGAACCTTTCATCCTGTCACTTCTGGAACTTTTAGGTTTATCCACCCTGTGAAAATAAAGACTGTACCCGTTAAAGGTTTTCCTCTCCGTATATATATATATATATATATATATATATATATATATATACATACGAATCACGTGGTTTTTAATGGTAGGTGTTACTGAACGCGTAAAGCGCGCCCACAAACTTCCAAGAAAGAACAACAACACGGTTATTCCGGGCGTGTGTGAATATTTAAAATTTTTGTTCGCCTATAGCATGTTGATTTATGGCCGCCAGACATGCAATGATCAGACTCACGTAACGGTCGACTTTGCCGAGTGGAAAATGTGACACGTTTCGTAGCTGAGTGACGGATTGTTCTCAGCTGCAAGTAGGACTGGCTACGCTGGACATGAATTTTATATTGCCCACCCCTCCTCTCTATTTATATGGCCCCGGTATTGTTGCTACAGGTCTGGATAGCGAAGAGGGGGGGGAAGAAAGAGGTAGGGAAGAAGGGGGGGTTGCAGATGGGAAAGAGGAACGCTAGTGTCTGTCTTTACACCCGGAGCAATAACAAGCCCACATGATGAATCGCTATCTCTCGTGCAAGTAGACTGCACCAGGGTATCAAAGCGTGGTAACGTAACTAGCACTAGGGAATAGAGATGAGAGAGAAAAACCAAGTCTTGTAAAGTAAAGAATTTGTCAGCCTACAAGATTGCTTTCAAATTGGTGAGTACAGGAAAGCATATTCCAATTTGCTGCTAAATTTCCGCGTCATAAAAGACGTCTTTGAATGCGAGACGAGTGTCAAGTTAACTTAAGTTGTTGATGATAATGCAATGGAGGGAGAGGAACAGGAGACACATCGGTCACGGGTAATGTGGGTGACAGAGAGAAGGATATATTAAATATTCACGCCCTCGTATTGTTCCACAAGTCCACGGTGAAATTGATTATTGTGCGATGCCCCTAGGAGGACTGGACACTTCTGTTTCGGTAAGAAATATTTATCACCTGCAAGGACATCGTCCTGTTGTATTAGCGCTTAGCAGACGTCTCTGAATTATAAATACAATCTTGACAGCCCGTTGTTTTCTACTGGGCTTTAGCCTCTTCAAAAACTTGTGCATCTTTAAGCTTCTTGTGTATAGGTGGCGCTTTTCAACCTGGACGTAACGTCCGACTAAATTCGCCATGTTGTTTACTAGCTATTGGGAGTTGATACGATCCGAACAAGTGTTTAACTCAGAGTTTTATTTATTTATTTTTTTTTTAATCCGACACGTTATTATTACAGTCCCAAACACAAACGAATGCTGATAAAAATAAAATAAATGGACTTTTTTGAATTTTAAATAAACTACAACTTCGAAATGTTGTTAACCTATAGTACATTTCGACTGTGGATGGGGCAAGCATTTTTTCCCCAATCTTAATTCATTTTTTGTATAATTTTTGTATTGTTTATTTAGTTTTTCACACGCTCCTGGAAACGCTCATCTAGAGACCAAACATGGGAACTTTTTTCAGTCACTTCTGGCGTCCAAAAATCGGGGAAGGTGGTCTTACAACGGGCGGTGAAGTTCATCTACGCCCATACCGGGAGTCGATCCCTCCAAGTGTTGGTTGGACAGCGGATATGCTAACCACTCGAAAAACCAGGGCGATATACTGATGAATTGATATACAGATTTAAAACGAGTCATTAATAATCTCTCTCTCTCTCTCTCTCTCTCTCTCTCTCTCTCTCTCTCTCTCTCTCTCTCATAAATATATTGTTAAACAGTTTTAACAATATGTTTAGCAAATCAAATAAACGACTTTTTATGAATTTAATTTATTCTTTTTTAAATTGCCGAACATGTTTATTTTTAACATGTTTATTGCAGTTATTCCTCAAACATTTTCATGAGCGCAGAATTAATAAATTCTGAAGCGATATCTTGAAAATCTTTATCAAGGTTCGGTAATACAATACTGAGCATATAGAATAACTCGGGCGAAGAACAGGTTTACAAACATATTTCTAACAAAAACAAAGAAACAAAATGAGTTACAGTGCATATCGACGCATTTAGGATGAAAACTAATACATGTAATAGATGCTTCCTCAATGATCCAGTTTTGCGACCAGCAGAATTTAAATCTGAAGGCTCAGCTAGCCAGAACGGATTGGTTAAACCTGCATAATGTTGTAAACTGTTCTGCTATTCATTTCTAATACAGTTCATTGTTCGTCTGGTTGTTGCGGCTGTTTGAAATTACGATGTTTGAAATCAAACTAAAGCTAATTAAATTATATTTAAGAAATTGTTCAACAATGATATATTTCAACAATTATATATTCAACAAAAAAATTCTAGAGATCGTCTACTAAACAATGTATTTAGTCTAAACTTGATTTATGATTATTGTTGCAATTATGCATACGAAAATTGCCCAATTCTGCAGATTATGAAATCGAGTATCGGATTGATCACTCTCCGGGCAGTGAAGTTCTTTTGATAAAGAGACCTTCACTGCCACTGTAGTCAACAGTGATTATGACAGGCTATAATTAAAACTGTGACAGATGCTTTAAGTCATTCGCAGATTAATTTCCATGCATCATATCATGCAGATTTAAGATATGTTTAGATCATTTGCCTACTTTATATTCTTGCTGCAAATTTGCGCATTTTTCAAATCTAATGTGAAACATGTATGGAATAAAATATGCTTTAAATGTATTGAGAAATTTTTTCACTAACGAAGTTTAATAATTTAGGATATGCCATCTGTGCATTTAGTATGAATTAAGATACTTGTGTGGTGTTGTTATTGTAAAGAATTACATTTAAAGCTTTTGTGTGGAGTAAGGATTGCCACGCAGCTATCCACTTTCATCCAATATTACAATTATGTTAATATTTTTAACTATTAATAGAATGAAAAATAAATCTTAAAAAATCACATATACGAGTATCAAACAGTATCACTTTATTTTTATTTGTTTTATTCGAAGATGAACCTTAACCTCCTGTACTTTATTTTCTGAAATTGTTTATTTTAATTTAAAAATAAGTTCAAAAATATCTTTTTTGAACTTATCTTTGAGATCTGGAAAGTTTTAGCTACAGTAATACACCAGTGAACCTTTTTGCTGAAAAAAAGTGCGTTAAATTCTTTCTCCTGACTTCTTAATCAAGTAAATGAAATCCCTGAGACGAATAGGATTCTTAGCTGCGAGTGTCGGTCCAAAGATCTGTGCAAAATCCTTTAGTATGCCTAAATGTGTCACTAAATAATTAACTCGCAGTGTGTGGTACACGCTCAGTTTCAGACCTGTAAGGGTGACTTGCATTCGTTTATATTGACATCACATCTCGAGGAGGGAGCTTCCGTAGGTCAGTCGGTATTGAAGATACCTTTCGGTCGAAAAAACCCGGTTTCGAATTCCGACTAGGATGCGAACAGTCATTCCTCCCGGACGTTTGAGTTTTTCATTCGGCCCTGACAGGAGAATTCACGCAGCTTACTGACAGAGCAGATAAATTAACTGTCCTATTATAATCAACCAAGCACTTTCTATTATGTCAGATCACTTGGCCGTAATATAGTACATTAATATAGTACATAGTAAATATAGTACATTTAGTACCGGTGGGCTATGGGTTAGATTAGCGTTTCCCAGATTTTTCCTACGCCGGAAACACTTCACAAATCCTGAAGTTTTCACGGAACACCTTGGTTATTTTGTAATGTATTAATAATTAATTATGGCATAATCCTAAAGAGTATTAGTACACTTATGTACACGGTGTGACATGTTGACAAATATAAAATTACATTTAAATCAGTTATCAATCACTGGATTAATGAAATCTTGTAGCATATTGTAGTTTCCTCAGGCCAACATCATTAAATTAATCCTGAAGGTTATTTTCTTGATCATAAATTAGTAAATAATAATATTTTTTGGTTTACCGATAAAGTGTTGATCAATTTTATTAACTGAACCAACTAGTTTCGCCACACTTATCTGTTGGCATCTTCAGGGCACTTACATATAGGTTTAAACAATCTCACAATTATGCGTAACTGCAAAACTGACAAGAATAATTACAAATAAAATAGTATCGAACGTGAGTGAAACACGTATCGCGTGTACAAGATCAGCTAGCTGTTGCTGAGGAACTTTCTGTAGTTTGTATTAAAGTTCATTTCTTCCGTTTTTAAGGTTCTGATTAGGGTTTTCCATATCTCTGGGAGTATTAGGCCTTGATTTCTGATAAGGTTGACCGTAGAACGGGCGACTGTGGCTGCCTCTTTGAAAATTCTTGAATGGTAATCTTCCTCTATGTAAGGGGAACAGCTTTTGTCCCACTCGATGACATGGTTAGTTGTAGAGAAATGAGACGATAGGCCAGAAATGTCCTGTCTGTTGTTTTTGACATAGCCAATGTGCTCCTTTTTCCTGATTTCGAGGCTTCTCGAAGTCTGTCCGATGTAACTAGAGCCACATGAGCATGGAATATTATAAACTCCAGCATATTTGTAGAAAGGATGGTTGTCTTTTGGAGATCTTAGTAGTTTACTAATAGATTCTATTGGTTCGAATGTTACGCGTATTTTATGTTGTTTGAGGAGATTGGCGAGCTTGTTGGAGATGCCACTTACAAACGGAATTGCAATCGTTTTTATATATTGAATATCTTCTTGTTCTCTTTGTGGTGGTTCAGAGAAAAGGATTTTATTGACTAGTCTTCTTGGATATCCGTTCAAGTACAAATTGTTGGAAATAAATTTTATCTCATCTTGAAGGGTCTTGTTGTCCGTTGTGATGCGAATCGCTCTTTTCTTTAACATGTGTACAATGCTGAGTTTATGTGAGATGTTGTGAGAGGAGTTGAAATGTAGGTAGCGACCTGTATTGGTCGGTTTTCTGTACACCGATAGATTTATACTGCCGTCAATTTGTTTTTTGATTAAGATGTCTAAAAACGGTAGTTGTTTTTCTCTTTCAAGTTCCAGAGTGAATTTAATAGAATGATGGAAGGCATTGATCTTTTTGAGAAAATCATATATGTCATCTTTGTTATTGTTCCATACGATGAAGATATCGTCCATATATCTAAACCAAATTTTAGGTTTAGGAAAAATTTTGCGATAAGATTTTGTTTTCTAAGTGTTCCATAAAGAGGTCAGCACATGAAGGTGAGAGTGGGCTCCCCATTGCCAAGCCTGTTAATTGTTAATAGATCTTATTTTTCCAAGAAAAGTAGTTGGAGTTTAGGCAGTGAGCAAACAATGAGGTTATATCTTGTGGGAACAAGGTACTTAAGATGTCAATGACCTCTACTACAGGAACGTTTGTAAAGAGAGAGGTGACATCTAAGCTGGCTAGAAGATCATTATCCGATATCTTGATGTTTTTTTTTATTATCATTAAATTAATTTGTGCTGATTTTCACTGATATATCCCATTCTGATCACCAAAAATTTATAATAATATTATAAGTACTTACGAGTGAATGCAGACTTTTAATCCTGTGTGCTGGTAGTTTTCTCCTCCTTTTGTAACATCCTGAGGATCGCTTTGTAGGCTGGAGGTGGATGAATCACTATCTGTTGCATCACAAACACCTTCAATAAGAGATTTAATACCAAATTAATACTTAATACTAAAATTAAACAAAGTCCCTTGTCTCTTATTCAATTTCAGCGGAAAATTTTTCTTTATACTTCCTTGCTGATTGGTCACTAATATTTGCAACACAGATGTTATTTCGTTCAGTTTTGAGAACAGAGGATACGCCGCCCATTGTTGTAATCGACTTGCGGACAATTTTTATGACCAGTCATAAACAGCAGTATTCCCTTTCCCGAATTACTTCTATGTTTAAAAATACACGGCTTGGTCACTGACATCACGGAACACTTATTCACTTTCCGCGGAACACAATTTGGGAAACCCTTGGTTAGATAATCCTGAAACCTTGCTCTAGAAGACCAAACTTAGAATTTTTCCAAGTTAGTTTAGGCCTGCAATAAAACAGGATGTGGTCTCATAGTAGACGATGAACTACATACTCGCCAACCAGGCGGGCCTTCTTTTTCTTATTTAAATATTATTTTCTATACCCTAGCATGAGATTTCTTCTTTTCTGTATCGAAATTCGACACATTTAGTTATTAAGATGAGGGCAACGTTTCTGAGTTCATCATTCATCACTATTGCTAAACTACCGGAAAGACATGATTTTTTTTTTTGAGCCTAGTCCCGAATGAGTCGATGTTTGGTTCAGGCAAGTAGGTTTTTCTTAGTTCGGGAAATCTACTCTAAAGATCAAATATGGGACTTTTTTGAAGTTACTTCAGGCCTCCAGTAAGCATTGCGGTGGTCTCATACTTGGCGACGAAATTCACCTCCCAGAAAGAATGTGAGAATAAGAAGAAGCATTTTAACTTCTGGCTAGATTATTTTTGACGCTTTGGTGGCATTATTGAAAAAAAAAGGGGGGGGGGAATCAAGAAGCTCTGATCACCCTTTATAAAGAGATAGCTTCAACTAATTCCTTATATATTCGTCAAGGTCAAAAGGTACATCATAAGAGAGAGAAAGGGGTAATAGTAATGTTGGTATTACATGTCATCATCATCATTATTATTATTTTTTTCTTTAAAAGCCTGGCAACTCAAAATTTAAGGACGCGTGTTCAGTTAACGATTATCGCATCAAAACTAGATCCACTATCTGGAGTCTATTACTTGGCACCTCTTCCTTAATTCCATCCATAATTAAGCGATGTTGGCTGCTGTAATCAGCACTAAAGAAGCACATTATCTCTGTTGAAGCGAGTATGCAACTCAAGAAACACGCAATAAGGAAATTAGATGTTAACTAGTTCATTTAATTCTGTATGATGATGATTTGGTATATTAAATACGCAAATGGATAACGAGTCCGTCGTCTAGCTTACAGAATTGATTTGTTTGTTACAAACGCATACGCCATTATATTTCTATTGACAACAATAGATTATTGTATATATGATCCTGTGTTCCTAAGATGGATGTGACGTTATTGTTACCTTGGCAACGCATACGTAATGCTTGCATATACAAGGTGGAAGAGTATGTTATGCATACCGTTTATTTTATTTGCATTGTGCAAAAAAACTGAAGTTAAAGGCATACTTTTTTTATTTCAAACCTTAAACCTTTTTTTTTTAATTTCAAATCTTTTATTTTTATACCTTTTTAGTAGTTATATTATGTTATTGACAGGAAATTATATTCTTGTTTTGATATTTTCCGATAATCTGGTTTCCTGTAGCTTCACTCGGAATTTATGATCGCTAAGTTAGCATTTAGTCAGTTTGACAGCACTAGTGGGAATTTGGCCTCCATGACTTTGAAAAGAAGATCATGGTGCTATATTTTGTCGAATGTTTTGGCAACATCCAGGAAAATTGCACGTGTATACTGCTCTCAGGCATCTTACGATGATGTGCTTCACGACTCTGAGAACTTGTTTGATGGACTGGTTCTCCCGGAATCCAAATTGCTCATCGAGTACCACATATACCAAACTCTACAGAGTCAAAATTTGCCATAATTTAAAATGAAGATTATCTTTTCCATAAAATATTATATAGTCCTTATAAGGACTGGCTGAAAGGGGCGAAGCAAGAATGCTTTTCATCTTCCCCGTTATCTGTAGAGGACAGTGTAGGGATAAGGTGTTATTGAGCTATTAAAGCTCTGATCATGGCAGGAGGGTAACAGCAATATCCGAGCCTCAGTTAGAACTTCATTGGCTACAGTATTGTCATCCATTATCCTCCAAGGGTATTATTAATTACCGACTATGTAAGTAAAGGTGAAATCTCAAAAAATCGGACGATCTCTAGTCCACTCCATAGTGGGCGAAAGACCGTCCATATCTCAGCGTTCGTTCCACTCAGTGACGGGCTCCCCGACCACCGAGCAGAACCGCTCAAATTCCGAAGAAAATAATTCACCGACAAAGCCCCTCAGCGGGCCGTGCCGGAGAACACTCTCCCCGGAGACTCAAAGTGCTCCCTTAAGGCAAAAACCTTAAGAGAGCGAACTCAAAAACTCATCGCCCAAGGGGTAACAGCAACAGCCGGACCTCAGTTAAACTTCATTGGTATAGCATTGCATTGTTGCCATCCATTACCTCCAAGGGCATTAATGAATCATTCACCGACTATGTAAGTAAAGGTGAAATCTCAAAAAATCTGACGATCTCTAGGCCACTCCATAGTGGGCGAAAGACCGTCCATATCTCAGCGTTGGTTCCACTCAGTGACGGGCTCCCCGACCACTGAGCAGAACCGCTCAAATTCCGAGGAAAATTATTCACCGACAAAGCCCCTCAGCGGGCCGTGCCGGAGAACATTTTCCCCGGAGACTCAAAGTGCTCCCTTAGGGCAAAACCTAAGAGAGCGAACTCATTAACCCAGGATAACAGCAACAGCCGAACCTCAGTTAAACTTCATTGGTTCAGCATTGCCATCCGTTACCCTATATGGGCATCTCATATAAAATCAATCACCGTATGTGTAAGTAAAGGTGATAATCTCAAAAATATCGGACGATCTCTAGGCCACTCATTCGTGGGCGAAAGACCGTCCAAATCTCAGCGTTGGTTCTACTCAGTGAAACTCGAGTACCGAGCAGAACCGCTCACATTCCGAGGAAAATAATTCACCGGCAAGTACCCCTCAGCGTGCCGTGCCGGAGAACACTTTCCCCGAAGACTCAAAGTGCTCCCTTAGGGCAAAACCTAAGAGAGCGAACTCATTTACCCAGGATAACAGCAACAGCCGAACCTCAGTTAAACTTCATTGGTTCAGCATTGCCATCCGTTACCCTATATGGGCATCTCATATAAAATCAATCACCGTAATGTGTAAGTAAAGGTGATATCTCAAAAATATCGGACGATCTCTAGGCCACTCATTCGTGGGCGAAAGACCGTCCAAATCTCAGCGTTGGTTCTACTCAGTGAAACTCGAGTACCGAGCAGAACCGCTCAAATTCCGAGGAAAATAATTCACCGACAAAGCCCCTCAGCGGGCCGTGCCGGAGAACACCTTCCCCGGAGACTCAAAGTGCTCCCTTAAGGCAAAAACCTTAAGAGAGCGAACTCAAAAACTCATCGCCCAAGGGGGTAAGAGCAACAGCCGAACCTCAGTTAAACTTCATGGGTACAGCTTTGCGTTGCTATCCATCACCCCCAAGGGTATTAATGAATCAATCACCGACTATGTAAGTAAAGGTGAAATCTCAAAAATACGGACGATCTCTAGGCCACTCCATAGTGGGCGAAAGACCGTCCTAATCTCAGCGTTGGTTCCACTCAGTGACGGGCTCCCCGACCACTGAGCAGAACCGCTCAAATTCCGAGGAAAATAATTCACCGACAAAGCCCCTCAGCGGGCCGTGCCGGAGAACACCTTCCCCGGAGACTCAAAGTGCTCCCTTAAGGCAAAAACCTTAAGAGAGCGAACTCAAAAACTCATCGCCCAAGTGGGTAAGAGCAACAGCCGAACCTCAGTTAAACTTCATTGGTACAGCTTTGCGTTGCTATCCATCACCCCCAAGGGCATTAATGAATCAATCACCGTATGTGTAAGTAAAGGTGATATCTCAAAAATATCGGACGATCTCTAGGCCACTCATTCGTGGGCGAAAGACCGTCCAAATCTCAGCGTTGGTTCTACTCAGTGAAACTCGATTACCGAGCAGAACCGCTCACATTCCGAGGAAAATAATTCACCGGCAAGTACCCCTCAGCGGGCCGTGCCAGAGAACACTTTCCCCGGAGACTCAAAGTGCTCCCTCAGGGCAAAACCTAAGAGAGCGAACTCATTTACCCAGGATAACAGCAACAGCCGAACCTCAGTTAAACTTCATTGGTTCAGCATTGCCATCCGTTACCCTATATGGGCATCTCATATGAAATCAAGGACCGCATCTCACGGTCGATTAACAATAACGCTGACCCTATAAAATATTATATCGGATCGATGCAAAATATATGTATTTTCTTTATATAAATAATTAAAGGCCTATAAACTTATTTTTTAAAATTGTTTGGAAAAAAAAGATAAGTTTAGGAAATTTTTTATTTAGTTATAAACTATATTATATTTGACAAAAAGTTATATACTTATTTTAATCTCTACCCAAGTATAAGCAAACTGATTGTGGAGTCAACAGATTTTATATATAAGTATACATAAGTCTATACTTCGCTCACTCATGATAATAATGAGATTTTCGAGTAGCAGATTTTTTTGAGGGGAGGGGGAAACAGTAAGCGGATATTTTGTATGAATATCAACCTCCTAGCGTACTGTATGCGAACCAAACAGCGTAACATTATATTCGCGCATGCGCATTGGCTGATAATTCTTACTTGGGGGATTATTTGTGACCAGGTATTGTTCTTCACGGTAACGATGTGGCCAAGCAAGACAACCCCCGTATCAAGGCTCGCATTATACAAGTATGGTCCGATGAGCATATCTGAGCATTCCGTGTGCTCCCTCAACTGCCTAATTCTCCTGATTTAAATCCCGTCGAACATTTGTAGGATCGTGGAGAACTTATCATCCACTGGTCGACGCCAGTGCTTCGTTCGGTTGCTGACCTTCGGGACATCATTCTGTCTAGTTGGTACAGAATACTTCAAAATATCTTCAGTCATGTAGTAGAGCCAATCCCAAGATTGACGTAAGGGGTTATCTGGACCAATGGAGACCTAGCATGCTGCTATGCAGGTGGTCATAATATTTTGGCTCAGGAATGTATTTCTTTCAAAAGTAAGCTAGTAAAAACATGCTCAGTATTTAGATCTACCTTCTTTATTGGTTTGCTGTAATTATGAGATTATATGGGCCTACAGTCATGATCATACAGAAAAGCCTCTGCTGTCCACTGACTTTTTGAAGGACTATTGGTATGGTTTTCTCTTTCTTCTTCCTCTTTTTCTAGTCCACAGGCCATACGGATCAGGAATCATTTCACACAGAACTCTTTCAGCTAGGACAAATAATTATGGACAAACACTTCATTTCTGTAAAAAAAAAAAAAAAGATTCTTTGCGCTACATCCGAATTTGTGAAATGATCAATATCTCATTTCGAATGCATCCTTTTTTTATTTTTTTTAAAGAAGGTTCAAGTTTCACATTCATATACGATTACTGATTTATAGTTTTTTGGAGCGCTGCTGTTGATTTTGTAATTTTTGTTTTAATATTCCACTTGATCTTTATTTAAAATATTGACCAAGTATTTGTAATGAATAAATTCTTTTATAATTTACTTTGAAGTAGGATTTTTTTCCGCTTTTGATACAGCTCTTCCTTGGTCAGAAACTCAGATGTTTCTGACCAAAATTATGGCACATTATTTTATTATATTCTATGCATTTTTCTCCAATTATATGGAGCGTGAACGTATATGGGTTATTGTACTCCTGTTCTTCCTAAATCTAGCCTAAAAGTCCGTTTTACCAGTAAGCTACCGTAAACGATAGCTTATTGGTAAAATGGACATCTTACTCGAGGATGAAAAACATACCACAACACTTTTCAACCTTTCTTTCTGTCTTGCTTAATTTATAATCAGCAGGAGTTTCTCTTTGTCGATGCAAACGAATCTCGAAAATAGAGAAGGACGAATCTTCCATTAACTGATATTGACCACACTTACAGAGCGTTCTCTCAAACTCAAGTCTCGATATTGTTTCATAATTTCTCTGGAATGCGATGAGTGAATTAGAATAAAATGACTTTAAGTTGAGCGCATGCGTAATTAACATATTTATGTTTCTTGTTTTCATATGGCCTTTCATGAGTAACTAACTTGACTTCAGATAAACCTAATTAATGGTCACAAATAGGGAGATTAATCCTATCTATCAATATGTCAGTTGCATGTGTTCTCTCGGAAGTTTGATGGAAGAAAACCCGTTTCATGGAGGCAAAAAAGGGATGTGGTGTATTATACAGGGTTCTGCTATTGTTAGTAAACGACATTCATCATGTTTCACACACACACACACACATAATATGCTTTTCGGTGGTATACTAGAAGGGCAACTCATAGCAAAGGTGGCCCAAGCTCCATAAAATTTCAAATTTCAAACTAATGCAATATTTATTTGCTTAAATTGATGTAGAGTACTTAGAGTTTTAAAAGATTACTGGATATGATATAATTTGTTATATATAATATTACATATAATATATAATATTATATATAATCTTAAATCAAATAATATACTACATTAAATTTTTTTAAAGTTTTATATTATTTTATAACATTTTAAGTTTTAAAGAAATTGACTAATGCACCTTTGTTTTATTAATATATGATGTTTTATATATTTTAGAAAAGCTCATGTGGAAAGCGTAGGGCATTGTTTACTATGCTATTATTGATGATGTTGTCTCTCTCGCTTCATGACTAGAGCTTAGTGAATTAATTCACACAATCATTCCTTCGGAAATAATAAGGTTATTATTTTTATTATTATGTTTGATTTAAGGTCATTTTTGTTGCTTTTTTGAAGCATATTCACAGGTAAACTTGAAAACATTTACATTAATCATCTCAGTAATTGGCATACGGAAAAAGGGTTGTGTAGAATGTGAATTTCTATCTGTTTAAAATCAAGGCATTCTCTCGCCATTACGTCAAAGTGAAACAATGTCAGCAGTGGTTTTCGCTATTACGAATATTGTTACTAGGCTTAATAATGATAAAATGTAAATAGAATCAGAATCATATATTGGCAGTTTAAAACATTATGTTTATTGATTAAATAATGTTGCTCTCAGTTCGTTTCTACTTCCCGAGGTGGACTTATTAATAAAGGCCCACAGATTTACTTATTTGTATAACAACGGGAGTTATACCGGTTAACTGCGGAGTGATGAAAGGCGTTCTTCGTAATGATCTTTCAAGAAGCAACCTTCCATTGTTATCGTCAAAGGTAGGCAGATAGTACGCAGTCTGAAAATTCATTAATCAAACCTCTTTGAATTTAAACGCCTTTCTACCTCTTATAACTTAATAAATAGGCTTTCAAAGATCATTCGGCTATAAAGACCCACCTTCTTTCCAGGCCTGTTTGAGCATCCGAAAAAGATTAATTTAACCCTATTTGGCTTCGTGCTATAATCTGTAGGTAGCTTGTGTGAAAACGATTAAAACTAATCATCCTCCTCCCACTGCCTCCTTAAATGAAAATTATGGCACGTTTCTTGCTGTAGTGACAGCCAAAGTGTGAAGTACATCACATGAAATTCTCTGGAAACCATTTATTTTGCGTCAAAAAGGAATGGCACACTACGTGAAATGCTTATAATAGAAGATTTATTACTCTTCCGTCACATTTACCAACACACCGCGTAACGGGATTTCGATTTATAAATCTTTTGCACGACACAGAAAAAGAAAGCCAAGTTGCGACTAAGGATAGACTGCCACCTATCGGCGAAAAGTTGAACTATTCCCGTTATTTTTCCCCAAAGAGTAAAAAAATATTTGCGAGATCAAAATGGGGCATTTAATCTAATGTAAATGTTTATAATTTTTAGAATATAAATCTGCATTTTGTAGATATATATATATATAGCATTTGATTTATTTTTCGTATTGTAAATAACCATCTAGAGTTGTGTGCATTTATAGAAATTATATATTTTAATTTAAGTTCACTAGTTTAAATTTTAAATCAACTTAAACAATATTAAGTGAATATTAACGATTTACTTATTATTTTTATTAGTCTTTTATAAAGTAATAAAAAATAAAATTCTTCGATTTATTTTTTAAAATTATATTGGCCAATATTTATTAGGTAATCAGATATACTAATTTTTATTTTTTTTAACATATTGATTTACAGTGATTCAAATTAGTTAAAAAGTAAATCAGATAGCGATCATAAAATCTTATAAAAATCTTTTTAAGATCAGTTTTAAAGTCATTTGTTGTAAAGATCGTTTCAATGATCATTTTAAAGTGCTTTGTTATTTATTTATAGAATATTTTTACTATTATGTAAATTATATAAAGTTAGGGAAGTCGCATGCGTTTACTTGTATAATTAAGGAATTTAAAACGATAAGTAATTAATTTATACATTTTGGGACAAATATTTATAGTACGGCATAGTTACAACAGCATTATTAAAGACACAGAATACAAACATCCTTCTACGCTTCTTAGTTCGGATTAAATCATTGTACCGTGCTAAGATGACCAAATTAAGAAACCGTAAGACGGTATCGACTTATGTAGAAGTCAATCACGTCTTTTCATTTCTTTCACCACCTCAGAATGTCACGGCTTGATCCCTTTTACGTTTTTCTTCTCATGTTTTTAGCTTATCTACTAATTAGCTGCATCATGTAAATTAACTGTCGACACTGTCAGGAGCGCCCCCAAGCGGAAGTGAACAAGTTTGCATAAACTCCTTCGTTCACAAGCCGTAACCTTAATTAGGTGAACCTGGAGAAAGAGGTGATGGTTTCTAAAGACTGTCTGACTCGCCAGATGATGGATCACCTCGGTAGGAACTCATTGAAATGAAGCATTACACGTGGAACGTCGACTGCAAATCCCGCAAAGTGTCACTGTAATACCAGGACAACACGGTTACTTTCCACTACGGCTACACTCTCTCTCTGGTAACGGACACTAGGTTATTTACATATCTCCCATGTCGAGCCTGCTGTGGGCTTGCTAACATCCCCAAAAGTTACCTTCTAACATACAAGATTGATTGCATAATTATAGTCTCAACTGGTGCACACGACACCCTTTTTCTTTACTATTGTTGGCATGACAGCAAAGCTTAACCAACCTGAAAATGCACTGCATCCGCCATGGCGAAGGATCACTTGCCCTTTAAGAATACTATGTTTATTAATAATATATTTATTTCCCCTCTTTCCTAATCTATTTCGGTAAGGGCTGTTCTCGCATCGCAAAGGGGTTGGGGAACAGTTCTACTTAGATGTCGGTAACTTATCTTAGATGAAGACAGACAGAGAATTTCTTGTTACTTTCAAGTTGTCTTCAGAGCATTCCACGCTGAATAAACTAGACTTTTTAGCTTAGTTTCTATTTCAATTATTCAAACATTATCAAGTTTCTATCCTATGACACTTTACTTAACCGTCTCTTTTAAAATTGTAGTCAATCTTGTCTTGCTGAGTGATGAAGTTAGGTTGGAGATAATTCTAAAATGTGTCTGTTGTAAATAAATGGAGTAATATAGCAAAGAGAAGTTAATTCACTTATTATTATAAATGAGCTTGCTACTGCTACGTATATGTAACCTAAGAATATCATGGATCACTAAAAGGTACAAGAAATCAAACTTTTTGATTCCTAAGTATAACTTACAACAGGTTTATTCGACTTACACACAAAAAAATACAATTAAGATGGTTTTTTTTTCTTTTTTGCTAGATGGGCGAAGCAAGAATGCTTTCATATTCCCCGTTATCTGTGGAGGACAATGTAAGGATAGGGTGTTATTGAACTATGAGCTCTGATCATAGCAGGAGATTAACAGCAGTAGCCGAACCTCAGTCAGAACTTCATTGGCTACAGCATTGTCATCCATTACCCTCCCTGGGCACCCATTTTAGTCGCCTCGCATGAAATGCATTGGAGCTATTCTTATCCCGGCCACCACACGGGGACAATTAAAAGCGTTCTTTTAATTGTCTGGGATTACAACTTTAACTAAAGTCCTAAAAAGGACTGGGAGATGGACTGAGTCTTAACTCTTTATCCTGCCATCTGAATGGAGAAAATCTGTGTGAGTGGGGTGTTATTGAGCTAAAAGCTCTAGTCATGGTTGGGTAACGGCAATAGCCGAGCCTCAGTTGAAACTTCATTGGCTACAGCATTGCCATTTGTTACCCTGGAAGTCCTAAAAAGGACTTTTCTTTTCCAATTAAGATGTCCTTAAAAGGACTGGCTTAAAAGGGCGAAGCAAGAATGCTTTTCGTCTTCCCCGTTATCTGAAGAGGACAGTGTAGGGATAAGGTGCTATTGAGCTATTAAAGCTCTGATCATGGCAGGAGGGTAACAGCAATAGCCGATCCTCAGTTAGAACTTCATTGGCTATAGCATCGCCATCAATTACCCTCCCTGAATACCCATTTTAGTCGCCTCGTACGACATGCATGAGCTACATTGGTGCTATTCTTATCCCGGTAACCACACGGGGAGCAATTAAGATATATATATATAATACACATCTTAATTGCTTTCCGCCGGGATAAGATGTGTGCGAACATTTAATAATTATATTATTCTTATTTGTTTTTTTTTACTTAATTTTTATTTTTAATTTAAATTAATTTTATTTTAATATTTATTTAGTTTTATTTATCTATTTAAAGTTTTATTTTAAATTTTTTATATATTTTTATTCTGTTTTCTTTACTGTACACCGAAATCAATAAAAACAAGCGCCATCAATTGCTAGCACTGCGCACAACAATATAATGGTTGAAAGCAGTATTATATTGTTATGCGCAGTATTGTTCTATAGCTTGCATTCTAAAAATGCCATTTTCAGAATGGAAGCACAATTGACGTAAGTGTCGGTTGTCTGTTATTTATTGCTAGCAGTTATCAGTAATGTAAGTAATAGTATTAAGCGCTATTTATTTTTCCATACAACGGTTCATCCGGGAAGCATTTTTTACAGGGGATTTTTTCTTTTTTTGCAATTTTTTTTTTGTTTTGAAATGTGCTCATGAAATCATTCGTATTTCATAAAGTACTTCGTCAGCACATTTTTTGTTTCTTTTTATGAAATAAAATATACATTAATTTAAATAGGACGAAAATTAAGAAACTATTCTTCCTTACAGTTTTTCACTACATAATTAGGCTACCAGGAAGGGACAGATGTTGATTTGACAGACACAGAAAGATACACGCCAAAACACAGCACATTTTTTAAGCCCAAACTAGAACCAATTATGGCGATAAGGACTCCATCTGGAGTGTATCATTATGCAGCCATAGGATGACGGATTGTTGCGTTGTTGGAAAAACAGATGTCGTGCTGTAATTAAAGCTGATTTTGTATCTGTAGAAAAGAGAGCATCTGTTTTATACATAACTACATCTCGTAACACACAGTCCAAAATATGAAGAATTCACGTCAATAAATATAAATTAAATTATTAATAATTTTTCTTCGAAAGAATATTTTTTACATTAAATTAAAATGCTGGTGTACTATTATAAGGCATAATTATTTCATAAATATACTAAATATATTTATAAATTTTCTTTAGTTTTATTAAAATTTAAAGAAGTCACTTTATTCTATAGCGAACTTTGGCTTATATTGACCTGTGTATGTGACAAAGGAAGTCGATTTATACATTGTCATTAACCAACAAGCAGGCCTCATGAAGGCAACGTGTTAATTTAGAAGCATTTTCAACTTCAACTAACAGCCCATTAATTACTCCCGTATAGTGTTTACTTCCCACATTCACCACCTTACTGGTAATTCACAAAATACGTGATTTTCGCATACATTTATCTAGTTTGCATCCGAATAGCAAAATGAAAGAAAAAAAAAGGAAGAAAAGTAGGCTTATCTATGCGAGTTTGGTCTCATTATTAGTCTCATGAATGCAGCCTTCATTGCCAATCGCCGTGCGCTATAAACTAGGCTGTGTTCTCTATATGATAAATGTTCCCTGTGACGAACACCTATGATTAATGGATTTGCCTTATTCCAGTTTGGTTGGATGTCAAGTAAAAGTATATTACGAGGCATCGACACGTGAATATTAGATAACATTAGTGCTGCTCCCTGGTGGCAAATCATCATCCGTGGCTAATTTATTTGCTGGTCGATGATTAAACTGCACGTCGTTAAAGTGAAGGTTTAAACTGTTTGGATGCAAAATGTGTTTATTTCTGTACGATTCATCACTTTATAATCCTTTTTAGAAACCCTTTATAGTATATCATGTTCCGCTTGATTGTAGAAGAGAGTTTGATTTAAGCGTTTAAAGTTCTACCAGTAAAGCTTATTACAAAAAGAGGCTTCTATGACATCTTATTTGTGTACAAAATTTTCTTTTTCTTTTTATTTCTTTCTTCTACTTTGAACACAGTTTTTTTTAAAGTCTTCGTATACATTTTTTTCTTCATTATTCTACAACTTTTTCTTCTCTTGGAGTGCAACTTTTTCTTTGTGTACAACTTTTTTCTACTTATTTGTATACGGAGTTTTCTTTTTCTGTCGGTTTGCTTCATCTTTGTGTGCATCTATTCTTATTGTTCTTTGTGTACACCTTTATGTGCATCTACTCTTCTTTTATACTTGGTGTACGCCTTTATGTGTACATCTACTCTTTTATTCTTTATGTGCATCTATTCTTATTGTTTTCTTTGTGTACACCTTTATGTGCATCTACTCTTATTTTTATGTGCATATATTATTGTTCTTTGTATACGCCTTTATGTGCATCTACTCTTCTTTTATACTTGGTGTACACCTTTATGTGTATCTACTCTATTATTCTTTATGTGCATTTATTCTTATTGTTCTTTATGTGCATCTAAACTTCTTTTATTCTTTGTGTACATATATTTATCTTCTTCTTTTGTATGCATCTCTTTTATATGCATCAGTTCCTATTCTTTGCATGCATCTCTTTTTTTTTTTCTTTATGCTATCTATTCTTCTTCTTCTTGTTGTTCTTTGTGTACAACACACACACACACACACACACACACGGAAAGAGAGAGAGAGCGCTACTAAAGTTTCGATATCCCAAAATGCCCGAAATGATATTTTTTTCTACTGTCATTTCCTAGTTGTATTCTTCACTGTATTCAAAAGAGATTAACTTGACTTTCTCTTCTTCCAATACAACGCAACTTTTATATTAGCATCTTTGTTGCAAGACTCACTATTCACTCTGCACATTAGCAATCTTCCTATAAAGAGTTGAATTTTTCTTCGTCATCCTTGTCCAATAAACACTTTATACTCTATTATGGCTTGACAGGTTTAGGTTTTTATCTGTTAAAATATATTTGTTATCAGAACTAAGTTTATAGTTGCCTGTCGCATTTCGTGTTTATCAAATTTGCTGTCACGGTTTGTCTCACAGATGGCGATTATTCACACGTCTTCTATCCCCCCAAGTACAGGGAAGCAACACAAGAAGATTGCTCTAAGAAAGCAATGTGTGCTTTGAGCTATAAATGATTATCGTTAATCCTTAGGCCTCGTATTGCTTGATACGTCTCAAATAGGACAGCTATAAAGTCTGCGAATTATTTCTAAATGTTGCTGCGGTTTCGTATTTTGTTATCGGCAAATTTTATTAACGAGACACACAAGAAATAGATAACATTAATCTGTGAAGAAGAAGATGATGATAAGGGAAGATAGGAACATCTGATGAGCGACTATCCGTTAGATTTCAGGCACTTGATGGTTGCTTGAGTCCATGTATGTGCGTGCACTTTAAGTTATCATTAACGACACGTTTATTCTTACGTACTGGATAGCTAAGAACGATTCGTCTATAAACTGCATAATGCTGTTTTCCTAGTTGTATATCCCAACTGACCCCGTCAAAAAAAAAAAATAAAATAAAAAATTCACATGTAATCCCACTTAGATGGATTCAGAAATCCATCTATAAATAGCTAAATTCTTCTTTATAATTTCTTGTCTGAGCTTGGCGTAAAGCCAATTGCTAGCCAGTAACTTGGTTTTGAATTTGCACTAATTCGAAGAATGAAGCGAGAATCCGTTTTTATCTGATAAAATAGAGCCTCCGCAGCTCAGTCGGCATAGACGAAGCCCTTTGGTCCGAAAGGCCTGGATTCGATTTCCATCCACGTGAGGAACCTTTACCTGGTTCTTTCGGCTAAAGGTGAGTTAGCCTGTAAAATCTGATAAAATAGATTTTTAACAGATTGAACTTCGAAAGTGATGAATCCTAGGGTAACAATAGTTGAAATCCCCCCCCCCCCACACACACACAAATAGAGGAAAACATTGCGACTTTTTGATATGATAAAAAAGGAAATCAGTTTATGAGGTAAATTAGATCCAAGATTATTTTGGACGTCTCTCATAACATGCTTTGGACCGAGCATGCTTAAAATCTATTAAGTTTGATGTGGTGGGATATCTACAAAATATACCACACACTTTGTGTCGATTTTTTTTTTTTTTTCTGGCTGCAGGGAACTATTAGGTGGATGATGAATTTCATCACCGGTGTGAGCTCACAATCCCTGCTTATTAGAAGCCTCAATTAGCTTGAAAAAAAAGAAATTCCATGTTTAATCTATAAGAGAGCAGAGTTTCCGGACTATACAAAAAATGAAATAAATAAATAAAAGAATATAAAATTTTAAGCCTTCGATTGGTATTAATGTACTATAGATTCACAACCTTTCATGGTTGGGAATCACGTTTCTGGATCTGCTACTAGAAGCGAAATATGGGCATCGGAACATGCTCGTTGTCTGCATTAATCATTGCCGCTTTTTTTTTTTTTTTTTTCCCATTACGTTGTATCTACTGTATTACCTTTCGCGTTATTTCTTGTCTCTCTCTATAAGAAGTTCTGATTGGTGCAATCACAACGCACGATAAGGTTTCCAAACATTGGAAGAAACTGTGTGCATTACCCTCTAAGTTCTTATAATCAGGGATCGTTTTTGCACATTCACTGTTGTTATTCTCTTTCTATTCGGCAATTAACGCAATTAATGATTCCCTTTCTAACCTTTCA
Organism: Typopeltis vanoorti; assembly: GCF_054136105.1. Lineage (NCBI taxonomy): Eukaryota > Metazoa > Arthropoda > Arachnida > Uropygi > Thelyphonidae > Typopeltis > Typopeltis vanoorti. The sequence continues at coordinate 97,672,023 of NC_143563.1, read as the reverse complement.
CCCGAAAAACAAATTTAAAATCTCTTTTATTCCTCTGTAATTCTCGCATTCCTAATTAATGACTTTTAGCCTTCAGTGGTTAAAAGTTAAAAAAAAAAAAAAATCGCGAACTTTGCTCATTCGGAAATGGGTGAATGAATGAATAATATATTTTAAAAAGTTCCCCCTTCCTCTCCTTTGTTTCGTAAAATAATCTCCCTAACACGTGCGAACGTGCTGGCTCTTCGTAGGAGCGTCTTACAAATCCTGTGGCGCGATCAACAAGGCTATTGCAGAGCGATAAAACCACTGCCGTCCGAGCAGCTTGTACTTGTAAAGGAATAAAAGGATGACGGATTGCAGCCACAAGACTTCCCTGCTCCCAGCTCGTCTCTTAGTGGCAGGAGGTCCGAAATATTGCACCGATAACTGCTATCAAGGGCCACACTAGTTGTTTCCGCTTGTGCCCAGGCCGACCCACAAGATATAAATTTTCGGAAGGCTCGTGGGATGATAAACGTGCTGAGCGTGCCGGGAAGACTGGCCGCTTGCTTCTACTGTTTGCTCACGTCATCGAGGGCCCATTCTTCACTCGGAGCACGTGGCTACTCCATATTTTACTTCCACGTGCCTTTCTTGTTTGGCAGCTCCAACTTGTACTGGAAATAAAAAAAAAAAAAAAGAAAGAAAGAAGAAAACACGCGCAAAGAGAGCGTTCGACGTTGTTTAAACAACGATGTCTCGTGCCAACTGGATTTGTTCAGATTGTTGGGGGTATCTGGAAGTTGTGCGAAACGAAAGAAAGCAAACTCGTGACACGTCTTTTAGTAGCGATGTCGTTTGGGGCCGAACACTCGTGCTTGCAGTGTGTGTGTGTGTTTTAATGACACTTGTTCTGCAGCAAATACGCTAATTATAAGTATCCCACGTTTCTTTTTAACTTTGTTTCTTGATCCGTAGAATAGATTTATCGATTTATTTCATCTTTAACCAATCTGTGATAGTAATTGTACTATAGTGTAGATAATACTTGCAATCTTTCGCGTTTAGAATTATTAGAAAACATTGGTGAAATTAATTTGAATCATCTACACACTCATGTGTTATCAATTTTGCAACCTCTGGAGTGTAATGTCGATATGCCATAGTTTGTATAACAAATCAACATTATAGACCAGTGTTCTGGGACTGCATATAACAGGTTTTCGAACCTTTATTTTGAAATACTAAAATCGTATTCCAATTTGAAAAAAATACAGTATATCCAGAAAATGACTATACCTATAAAGATCATAATGAAAAGAAAAAGGTGTGTTTTATAAAACTCATTAATTTTTCAAAATATTTTCTAAATAACTAGAACAGCTTTTAAATTCTATGTTTAATTTCCATTTTAAAAGAAATGTTTAATTTTATGCATCAATAAATTGCTATTTCATTTTACTTTATGATCGTTCCCAAATCCATCGTGGCGCCATCTTACGTCGGGTAAGCTAGTACGATCAGTGAAGAATAACGAACAATAATATGCCATGATTCATTAAAAAAAAAAGTTGAAGATGTTTAATCTCCATCGAGAAACAGGACAATTTATAAGCTTTATACTAGTTCGAAATCACAAGTTTGAACTATAGTTTAAATGAAGCAGATTTTTATTAAAGGAATTTTTCCATCAGGTGGTGCATTATCAATATTATTTGTTCATTATTACACATTAGTGATATTTAATAAAAAAAATGACTTCATTTATGCACTTTAATTAACTTGAATTAGCCTAATTAGTCATTGATTAACATCATAAAAAAGAAAGGGTGTTATGAGTAAAAATGTGTAGCTAGGAATTGTAAGAAAATAAAATTATTTATTGATTGTATTTTTAATGATTTTTTGTTTTGTTTGTTTATTTTATAGAATTTACCAGAAAACGAGAGAGAGGGGAGGAGTTGGGTGAGTTGTTTGGAATTCCTGCTGAAATAACTTAAGCTATAAGGCCATAGTGTGTCTGAAAATTGAACCTGATCTTTTGGCGGTTTTGCCTATTTTGTGGGGTGAAAAACCCACGTTTTAGGAAAGGGGAGACTACTTCATTCTCTGGATGAGACAGACCAACTCACTTTCACTCGAAAAGTTCTTAGAAAGGTTCTTTATGTCTTAGATTGCACTTAATGTTAAAAATTCTGATTGTATTTCCCCCCCCACACAGACACACTTCATTAGCCCCCTTCTGTTTTGTTTTATTTGTGTTGTTATTTATTAGTCTTAATCTATTGCCGTTGATAGTTTCTTCGCTTTCCAAGTAGCATGGTATCAAGTTGAATTCACAAACATCTACTGTGGCATTGATCATTGATTACGTGGCATTTATTAATTTTATATATAATCTAATATTTTATTAAGAATTTAGCAATAAGTCAGTGCTCTAAATACATGAAATTATCTTTTCGATTTATAATTATGGAGGAATTTAGCAATGCATGACGTAGCCAGTTAAGCATTCCATGTTCCCTGAACATACGTATAGAATTTCGAGGGTTGCTAGTCTCCGCTGGCCAACTCCTACCACCCCGCTCTGATACGTCTCTCTTTCTAAGCAGTTAAAAGCCATGTTCACAATCCATAAAATTAGCAAATGTATAACTGAATTGTTTAACTTACTGATATGTATATATATCGTTTACTTTTTTTAAATATTTAATTTAGTGACTGTTTTTAATTTATTTATATTTATCAGTTTGCTTTTAAGTAGCATTTAAAATATTATTTTCATTTTTCATAATTTAACTATTCGCTATGATAGTCTCGTGTATTTATATACGAGGGGGAGCTGAAAAGTTCTGATAAACACCTAGAACAAAAATGATATTAAAGCAACTGATATAACCACAAGAAAGGACATATCTTAAAACCCTTTAACCCCATGTTTCATCAAATTGTAATAATTTGTTCTTTTTCTTTTAGGATATATAAAGACGTCATTTCCTTCATAGTGATTATCACAACTTTTCAGCACACACTCGTATAGTTTTTTAATATAAAATGTTTATTTATATTTTTCATCGTTTATTTAATCATTGTCATTAATATTTATGATAATGAATTGCATAAATTAAAGTAATATTAATCATTACTTCACCGTAAACGTATAATAAGCAATTTAATATTCGTATTAATGCAGTCAGTAAATTGGATATTTTATATTTTTGATCCTTTCATTAAAATATAGAACAAAAAAAAAAGTCTTTAAACAAGAAATATTTTAAATCCATTCATTAGGTTTCCGTATTAACGATTGCAAATTCTATTTCTTTCCACACCTTGTTAAAATAAAGTGAATTACAATAACAAGAAAACAATGAATTGTTTGGTTGATTTATTAATCCTCGCACGCGCGCGTTCTTACATAACAATACTTTGCTGGCTGACTGACAAGGACTTCACAAACGACAACCAGATGGAGTTGTAAGCACCTTGCCACCGAGAACAGAAGAATGTCTGTAGGTTAATGACTTGCCCTCGACCAGCCTCAGCGTCCTCACTGGCGCCTATCACTTCATTAAGTCTGGAGTGATAGGACTGCGTGGATTTTTTTTTTTTTTTTTTTTTTTTTTTTCCCTCTTGCTTAAATACTTTTCTGTGGAGTCTGCGATAAATGTGCAGCACTGATAAACTTATTCAGAAAGTCGAGAAAAAGTTGAAGATAAAAGTGCACAAGTATCGGAGGTTAAATGTGTGATTGGATCTAACTTGCTACCCAACTAGGAATCGGCTTTTGTAACTACAACATTTCATGGCAGAAAGGTGTAATCCGAACGAGGGAATAAACTAAGAGACGCATCATAAGGACAGGATGCTATAAAAACGGGATGTGACAAAGTTACGGATCTTAACGGAGTTTACTGTCGGCATAAAAATATACGTTTGCATCTGACTGCGAATTATTGCAGTTGTAAAATTAATGAGTCGCAATTTCTCCTTACATTTTTCTCATTTTTCTTTCATTTAATTTCATTTCACTCTTTCCATCGTTTTTTTTTTTTTAGTTTTTATATTCATTCACCTGCTGGTTATGCGCACATATTTTCTTTTTTCCGTTATGAACTTTGACCTCTCAACCCGCTGTGAACTATTAAGTTTCATGGATATTATATCTAGATCAGGATATCAAACAAAAGTAAAAAATGGATCCGATCTACTAAGAAATTTCGAGTCTATTCCCCCCCCCCTGAAAAAATATTTCGATCCTTTATCACAAAATAAAATAAAACTTTCCCCTTTCCCAAGCTTGCTGGGCCTCCTTCCAAATGGCTTTGCTGACTTCTGTCATCCTGACATTGGCGATCTCAAAATTATTCTTAAAAAAAATTCATCGTCGTATGTTAGTTTTTCATACCTTCTTATATCTAAAGAAATTGTCTCCAGGTTATCTTCAATAAAATATTCCTGATTCCACGACCCCACAACCCATGTCTGTTTAATGCTCTCCGTTAAACGACTAACTCAGCTACAAAAAAAAAAAAAAAGTATTTGACGCCGTATACATTTATGCTTTCTCAGACCATCCCCCCCTACCAGTCTGACGTCGTTAATCCATTCCGACGTTATTAATATTGAACACCGTCAGCCATGATTGTTCATAATTCAATTTGCCATTAAAGAGTATCTATTGTGCGTCCCAAACGTGATTTTAACGTTGACTCTGATTACTGTTATTTGAGGCACCTCTGTAGCTGTACACCCGGTTAATCACTATTGATGACTTCCAAGGCAGAGATATCAGTTAATGCGTAGTCTTATTGGCCTTTTTCTATTTATCTCTTTTTCCCCCCTCTCTTTACAGGTCCAAGCTACGTGAAGACAAGGGAAGAAAATGTATCTACAATCCTGACAGCTAGTTGGTATTCTTTTTTTTTTTTTTTGCAAACATCAATGCCAAAGAGACTCGAATATGTTTAAAGAAATGAACAATCACATGCAACAGTGGAGGAGAGGTAAACTGGTCTGGATAGCAGCGCCGCCAGTGGGAAAACGTTGAAACTGTTATTGACGTCCGTGAATGCTTGATGCTGATTCTTGCTTTGTGATATTGTTATGTAAACGCTGGAGTTTGTTATTAAAAATTCACTAAATATAAGCAGCATTCCTAAGTTTCACTATAAGTTTGATTGTACGTATATAATGGTCATCAATGTAGGCTGTATTACTCCAAATTCTTGGTTGTTTGGCAGATGTGACCAAGTCGCTTGCTAATGCGTAATAAACAATAATAAAAAATAAAAAAACATTTATAAAAAGTAAAGTAAAATTTGATTTCCGATAAAAAAAAATAACTGCACAGAATTTAAAATTTTTTTGTTCGATTAAAAGTTAATTTTTTGAAAAAAATAATTTGAAACCTTTCAATTTTTTAAATACACTAATTTAAATTATATTCCGCTATTTCATTGATTATAAAGGTACATTTCGTACATTGGAGGAGATGCGGTGATTAATACCCTTGGAGGGTAATGGATGGCAATGCTGTAGCCAATGAAGTTCTAACTGAGGCTCGGCTATTGCTGTTTCCCTCCTGCCATGATCAGAGCTTTAATAGCTGAATAACACCTTATGCCTACACTGTCCTCTACAGATAACGGGGAAGATGAAAAGCATTCTTGCTTCGCCCCTTTAAGCCAAGTATATATATATATATATATATATATCTTTATAATTATATAAGGACAGTGATTATAAAAGATAATTAATATAATTATCTTTATCCAGTTGAAGACATAGACAGGAACTTATTTAAATATTTTCTTCACTTTTGTAGTTTATGATTACCTTCATTCTGTGAAGCTAACTATGATAAAGCCTTCGAGGAACCATGTACACCGATTATTATGATCTTTTCTTATACACATGCTCAAAACGGAAGATTTACACAATTGTGGGTGTGTCGCATATTATCTCAAATCAAACCCATTAATTGTTAATTTATATATTCATTTATGTTTAAAACTATAATCGCTAACGATTGCACGAAAATATTTTTTAATATCGAAGCTATTTGTGTTTTGTGGATTTATGTTATGTATTCCTTTCACACCCCTACACAACAATACGCCGGCATTCTAATACACAATTAAATTCTACGTAGGCAGAGTTACTTCACACATGGTTCAATGTTTAAAACAATTTCGTTGTGCAACATGACTCCTTCTGGAATAGTGTTATTACGATGTGAGCATATTTTCATTGTTTTGTTATTAAAATCCCAGTAATGACTAAAGTTGCATCTGAGCGAGTTAAATACATGTATTGTTAATTATGTATTTTTTTGATTGAATGCCTACCATTGTAAGCAAATTTAAGAAACAATGAAATACCTTGCTGACAATAAATATACCCGTATGATATTTTAATCAGGTAGGTGTCTTCTATTACTTAAAAATAATTTATTTTTTATTCAATATAATAAAAATGTTTGATATATATTTCGTTTTTTTATAAACTTGAAATATAATAAATAACAAAATATGTAGATAGAGATAAGTTTACACTCATTTTTATTATAAATCACTAATAATTACTTGCACAATTTTTAAAGCTTGTTAAACATGTATATCCATGACAGTGGTTGTTGAGTTTTTGCTTATGATTTATTTCAACAGACTTCTAACCCATGCAAACGAAGGCTTTCACAATTGTTTTATTTTAACATAGCAACGTATTGTTAAACAATCCATTAACTAAGTTTCGTTTGTCATCAACTTCTAAAGTTATTTAATAAGAATAATTTCTCAAAAGGTGTTAAGAATAAAACTTCTTAATACTCTATAGATTATTTTGGCTCATTGCTTTAATAGGCATAACAGGAGTGTGATTTTTATCCGGCTTACAAACTAAGGGATATTAAGTGAGAGTTTACAGAAATTTTTCATTTCGTTCTTCGATGCAAACGCCAGAATTATCAATGAATGAAGTCTTCACTTTTTCTTGATTTTCGACTCCCCTATCGTAAGTGTGGATTTAAATTGCATATCCTTTGTCTGCGTTCGTAATTCTTTGAAAGAATATATTGGTTTGTCTGAGCACGATAGTTTACAAGTATCCAATCCCCCATACATACATACACACCAAAACATATCATAAATGTTGCAGCTTTATCTGGCTATAGACTGTAAGCATTTATCGTTCAAGCATGAACAGACTAAAGAGGAGATGGGAAAAAATGTTGTATAGATTACCACTGTATTCATGCATTTATACACATGTCAATAGTCAAACTACAGAGAGAGTGGGAACATTAAAAAAAAAAGTCTTACAGAAGTGATATCTGTTTTATAGTTTCGTCTGCTAAAAGGAGTGGCACTGAAAATCGTTACTTTTATCTCCTACACGTACTTAATAATAAAGCCCAGCCTTCCAAACAAAGCTTCCTTCATCAATATCTGCTACGCAAACTGTTTAAGTTCTAAGAAAGACAGAGCTGTCAATATCTTCTTGCCTTTTGTGCCAGTAGTATCAAAGATCACTGATAACGAGGTGCCACAGACACACACCGAGATGTAAGGCGATATTATTTCTTCTGGCTCCGATAAACGTCTTTCTTCCATACTATTGTATTCCATTAACTCTTCTTTATTTTAATTTTTTTTTTTTTTCCTTTCTTGCCTACGCCAGAAGCCTTCGGTAAATAAGGAGATTATATTGGCTTACTCCTTAACTGATTCTAAATAAACCGATACGGCAATAAAACAGAACGAGTGAAGGCATGGGAGTAAAAATGATAGGGATTCGCCGATAAAGGAGAAGGTACGAACTAGAAGGGCTCGTACAATATGTTGTGAGTGCAATCAGTGTGAATATCGCCGAGAACAGGAAACAGTGGGAGGTGGAGAGAAATAAACGGGAGAAACCTAATGAAAAAAAAAAAAAAATTGTTCGCTCATCTCCCCGTTAACGGACGATATCAAACGTAAATTATGTGTCGTACGTAGTTATTACATTGTCCAAATAAATGTATATCGAACAGATAAAACATGAATTACGATTTTGCAAACAGGACGAATTCGATGCGAGAGAGTTTTTCTGTGAGTATCCTGGGGGGAGGGGGGGGGCGTTATTAGTTGAGAAGTGGAAGTGTACATTGATGTGTAGATTGTGCACTTCCTGGGTGACAGATCCCTTTTCTGCTAGTAATAATACCCGGCGGACAATCGTCGCAAAGGGAGATGAGATTTGTTTGTTGATGAGAAGTTCGATTACATCGTCTTTTCTTTTCGATGTTTCAAGAAATCCTTCTTTGATTACGAATGTAAGTGGGAAATGAAAAAAAAAAAAATGATCTCCACCTTGGATGTGACCATAAAATTTTCCTTCGTTGCATTTTTCTAGGCTCTAGTAAAGAAGAAACTGCTTAAACAGTATTGCAACCATAACCGTAACCTTGATGTGCTGTGACCAAACAGAATTCCAGTGTTTGAATTTCCATTAAAAAGCTACAGTGAAAAGGTGTCTTTAACTAATAAGAATTTAGATTTATCCACTTACATGTTATAGTTTATCTGAATCGTTTTTCATCCAGTGAAATCCGCTTTGTATTTCTTTTGGCCTGTTTTCAGTATGATAGCAGTGCACGTGACAGAACTTGAATAGAATCCTCCCAGCTAATCATAGATTCTGCGGATTTGTTTGGTGTCTAGGAGTATCCAACTTGGGAATGCGTTCAAGATAGTGTTGGATGGATGGATGGTCACAATCGCTGCAAATATTTATGCTCACGTGATGCTTTGATTGACTTACAATTAATTTCGGTTTGGATGGAAAAAGGCAACTTAAGAATATTCAAACGTACTCGAGCAAGTTCGAATGTTTCGTTATAAGGACAGGTTGTTTTAAAATTAATAAGTGTTTAGAATAAGATCTTCCGCAAATAAAGGAAAAAAAAATCTCATTTTAAAGAAATATACTTCTGCACAATTTTGATCACCAACATAGAAGATGGAAAAGTAAACCTGCTTCTAATCATTGTCTTTCATCTTCATCTTCAATTTTTCATCTTCGGCAAGTAATGGGGAATGAATGTAAAGTAAAGGAATGGGTAATGTTTATATATTGGGAGACATGTGCTAATCAGGAGAGAAACCACAGATGTAATCTGAGAAATTCTGAGGTCTAATAGATCTTATCAACTTCGCTTTGAAAAGCCATCACTTCCCTCCTCTTAATCGCAGCTTTGGTGACTCCTTGTAGAATAAAAGAATTTTCATTTTATATTTTATTATTTAAAAACAAACATTTTTTGTGGATTAGTTAATTTCTAATATTAATCCAACCCTGATTATAAAACTACTTAACGATCACAGTTTCTAACCCAAGCTTTACAACCAAACATGTCATTTTTGCAAATCACTTCAGGAATCAGGACAATGGTTTCACATTCACACGGTGGTGGATGATTACAGGCCGGTGGTCGAACCTCTGGCCTGTAATTGGGAGAATAAGACGCTATCCTGTTCCTATGTTAAACCCAAAATTAATTTTCTGCTAAACCTCATGAGCCAGGATCATCATCAAAAAAAAAGAAAAAAAAAGTATCTTAAGTGCTGTAAGAGTTGTCATTGGTGTTTAAAGAAATGCAGTAACACTGAGTCATTGGTGCAGTCGCTGTTTGTTGGGAAGGCATAGGCCTGAGTATCGAGTCAAGGAACTTTGTCTTAGATTATAATGATCTAAGATATGCAAATAATTTAAACCGAGGCTGAATTAGCAGATTTTTTTTTTACTCATTCTCTTTTGCCTTACTTTATATATTTTTTTATTTCTCTATATTCCTCCGAGTGTCACTACCACTTTCATTCCATCAGTCTTATGATTAATATTTCCGTTGGCACTTTCAGTACTAACTAATCTAAATGTTTTTAGCCTTCAATTTTCCCAAGAGAAAATATTTCGATTTGATGTTTACAAATTTAATGAAACTTCCGTTCAGTGACAATCACGTGATTAGATCATATAATTTTCCAATGCTGTATTGAGACATACTTCGAAATTACTAATTATACTATTAATTATATTAATTAAAATTAACCACTATAACACGGGTATTACTGATTGTTTTGTTTTTTTAGACTTTGTTACTGTGGTTTTAGCAGGAGCTATGGGAAGAACAACAATCAAGTAACAAATGCAATCTGTTGGAAATTAAAAATCAACCATGCATATACTAATCCATTGTATTATATATTGAATAGAATAGCTATTTGAATCAAACATTCAAATTATCCTAATGATCAGTATCATAGACAATATACACACCCAATCGAACACTAGAACAACTGATTAATCCCACATTAACAAACATTAGCTGCAATATTGAAAATAAAGAAAAAAAAACAATGATTTATGTGGTTGCAAAGTTGTCAATGTTCAGATTAAACAGCCACGTCTCGTTAGACTAAATAAAAACTCCATTCTGATAACTGCGCACAGTACTGTAGGAGAAACACGCACACACACAGAGAGTGCTGTTAAAAGTGATCTGCTGATAAGGTCAACTGTTGATAACGATGTACAGCATCCATTGTTTACCTTTTCGCCCTGAAGAGCGTGTGACATGGATTAATAACATTAAAGCTACAAGCAACATTGCCTGTATCTCTCTTTAGCACCAATAAAAATCAAGTTCGGGTTTGTTAGAACGTATTAACTTTGGAGGAGCCACTCTGGAAGCTCTTCAAGTGAGATAGGATATTTCTAGTGAGCCAGAAATAATTAAAGTTGGAATATTACAACGCGTTCTGAACAGCGCTAAAGAGAATCGACCACAGATTTTTATTGTGACGTGAAAGTCGAGTCGGAATTAATCTTTTAGCGCCTCAGAAATAAAGCGAATCGACCACTGATTTGCCTTATTACGACAGTCGAGTCATAGTAAGCTTTTCGTAGCTCAATATTTGCATTGTTACGTCAGAGGCGAGTTAGAGTTAATCTTTTGGTACCTAAGAATTAAAGAGACTCGACTACTGATTTGCATTGTTACGTCAAATTCGACTCAGTTAATCTTTTGATACTCAGAATTCCAACTTTTGGAATTCTATTAAGATAATTTTTTTTTCTTTTGGAAACTAGGATGCACGAAGCAATTTAAGGAGCTGTCGATTCTGCAACAAATATGAAGAGTATGTAAACCAGTTTTTTTTTCCTTTTTTTTTTTTTCTTAATGCATTATGATGCATCATTCAAACGTTCTCTTTTTCGTAGTATAATCTCATAGAAAAATAATCTAATTACAAGGCTAGTCTTCCATAGTCAAAACTCGTGTAATAAACCATAAGAAGTAACAAAAAAAATTAAGAAAACTTTGCAGAGTAACAAAACTGCCATTATTCACACTTGGTTTTATGTAGGAGGGTTGCATTTTTGAAAAAGTTTCTTTTCTGCATTGTCAGCAATATTATTTCTGTCTTTCTTTCCCTGGGCCAATTATTAAAAAAATCATAGTGCTAAGACGCCTCTAAAAATAATGACAGGCTTAATGTTTTGCTAGCAAAGACTGGGCGATAAAAAGACGGCAGACAGGAAAACAAAGGACGGCACTTGTCTCGGGCTTAATGTGTGTGCAGTCTTACTTCCGTTTGCAGTCTGTCTTGAGCGCGTGACAAATGAAAGTACGCTTGAGAGGTGATGAGCGCAGAAGACACAGGTAACGAGACGAAGTCTCCTTTTGTTGTCATTCAAAGCGCACATTTGTTAACCGGCGTTCGTTAGCTGTAAACTTCCAACAATGGCATCTCGTGCTGGCTCGTGGAGTGACACTACTTAACTTTATGATGATGACGACGTTAACAACCACGAGGAAGAAGTGGAGACTGTAAACAGTTCTTCTAAAACCTAAAGAAATAATTCTTCATTATGAAACATTATCGTCTTACGTGATACATGCAAACGAAGGACCATAATATGAGGGAATTAGATTAAATGACATTCGAGATAACAAGGGAAACTACAAAAACTTGTAAAACAATATCCTAATATGACAGCCGCCCGATGGGGGGGAGGGAAGACATGTTAAGTCTTCATATAAAACCATTGCCTGGTGGGAAAAAAATTAATCTTCATAGAATACTTATTACACTTTTCAGACATCACTCCCTAATGAAAGAGAGATGGATGGAATGAATGCAGGAAGGATATTGTCGGTTAGTTGAACGGGGGGGGGGAAGAATGTACTAGAGATAAAAACTAAGACTCGGGGGTGGGGAGGGGGAAGAAATTTTGGATTCATAATTGCATAAATTAATACAGTGTAGGGTAGGTTTATCCATTTCTGAATATTAAGAACAAGCAAGAAGTCAAGATAAATGACAAGTGCAATAGAGTTTAGTTGGCGAGTGCAGATGACCTTATGACCTTGGATTGTGTTAAGTTGGATTTTTCCAATGTCTTCATTGTATGGTTAACCTCAGAACTGGTTTTGAACCCACATGTAATAATAAAATCATTTATGGCTTCCGGCTATTACAGGGATGGTTGCATTCAGTATTTTCTGGTACATTGACTTCATCGTATCCCTTGTGCGTCTGTTACTTCTTGAGAAAAAAATAATTCTAACATTTCCCCAAATAAATGGTGAAGACTACTTCCACGTACTTGCTTTCATGGATAGAATGTCAGCATTGATTGCTGACTGTGCAAAATTCGTTCATGGATACGTAACATATCAATGCTCCTTTATAATAGCAGCGTTTCTTAGAAGGGGGGGGGGGGCATTTTAAGCACCAAATCTAAAGAATAGTGCTTTGAGAATATGGTGATCTAAATTAGAACAGGAATGGAATATAAATTTACAGCAGGGAAAAATAATTAAAAGTCAGTAGAGAGACAGTAAACAAAAAAGAAAATATATTCTTATATAGATTTCTGACCCCTTTGATACGTGCATAAATAATTACGAACTAGAAACGCAAGATTGTTCTGGTGTTTCCACGGGGATTGCTTGTCATTATCTAATCTGCAAATTGGACCCCAATCCAAGCAAAAGATAGTTCTGTCTCTTTACGAAACCACAGAACATTACTTAAGTCCAGTTGTCTGGAGACAGCAGATTATTTTTGACGAATTTGCAATCAATTCATAAAAACAAACGCCTACAAGAAATCAAACGAGCCACATTATATATGGTCCGATTGGTTAGCTTATCCACTCTCTAACCAACCATCGGCAGGTTCGAATCCTGCCGTGGATGTGGTTTGAATAATATTATGTGTTTCAGTGAAAGAGCAACTTCAACGGCAAGTGTGAACCCTCATGAAAAGTTTCATGTTTGATCTCTGGATTATGTAAAAATATAACTAAAAATACAAAATATATAAAATTACTAAAATAAAAAATCCTTAGCTCACCCAAGCAAGTACTGTTAAGTTTATAACCTTTCTTGGGTGGGAATAAATGAAACAGGGTTGTTACAGGAAAAAATATTTCTCAACACAATTTCGTCAAAATGACTCCGTTTTAACAACAGAGAGTTTACTACTCGATTCGGGTAACATTTAATTATTACGTTGCATCATCTTCATATCCAGTGCACAAAATATCCAATGATATGCCCACAGAAAACTATCAATATCAAGACTATCAACTATCAAAAAGAAACGCACAACAGTTGTGGAATTCTGATTGTATATTAAACAACTTGTTTCATATTATGGAACTATGCGGATATTAAATCGAACTGTGCAGTCTAACCTGAAATTAAAACCGGAGAATACGTTTTTAGTAAGGAACTCCCATGTCAAATTTCATCAAAAACGGTCAAGATGTTGAAGGGAGAAATTTTCTTAAACAGTTTATGCAAAATACTTGGTCACGTGTTCTAGGCCACTATTTAAGATTGCTGCTAGTCAGCAATCGTCAATAGTGTTGATCATAATGCGAAATACAAATGATCTTTCGAAGTTCGATAAACAGCTTATTTTAGGTGCGCATCTGGCAGGAGCCACCATTTCGAAAACAGCAGAGCTAACTGGTTTCTCAAAAGGTGAGACATCCCAGGTGTTTAATCAATGGGAAAATAATCCACATTGCTTGTTTAAGACAGTCTGTCAGGAACGACATCGCCGTCGTGTAAGGCTTGTGTGGACAAACAGAACTTTTTGAGTGCAGCAATTGACCGAATCATTCAATGAAGGGTGTTCCCAACCCATATCTCACCTAACTATGTGCAAGGAATTGAAGAAGATCGGTATTGGCAGTCGCATGCTTATACGTAAAATAAAATTTTCTAATTCAGTGGCCGGTATGTGTATGTATATATACCGTGTGTGTGTGTGTGTGTGTGTGTGTGTTTGTTTGTTTATATATATACATAACAAGAAAGGTTTAAATCCTACTTAAGAAAAATTGAAAAACTGTCTCATATTAATATTCTGGGTGGAGTATACTAATAAGTAGACTTGTGGCACACTATTGGGTGTGTTTTTCCCTCAAACTAATGGTTGGTGAGGTAGCGATGTTACATTGCTAGAGAATTATAAAAAAATAGGGGGTTTCCATGCCTAACTTGTCCAATAGTATTCCTTGTCTATAGATATGTGTGTATATGGGGCCGGTTTTCCTGCTTTGAGGGATGAAAAAAAATCCATAATTTCCGAAGAAAAACCCTTATGAACGTTCCTTGCATCACAGACAGGAATCGAGTCCAGGTCTTTCCACTGAGATAACAAAGCTCTGCTGGCTACCACTAAAAACGTTCATGCCCACACCTTGTGGTTGAGAAATCGCAGACACCATCCCTCTGCCAACCAGGAGCGTTGTTAATATCTTTTTATAATGTAATCAGGAGATGTTATTTTCCAGGATCACCCCTTTCTTTCGGAATTTCGAGCTTTTCATCCTGCAAAACATACAAACCAGCCAGTGAACACACTTTTCATATTAGTTGCTTTTACGCAGTTTAAAGAACTAATCTGGCTTCTGTTTTCATGTTCTGGAGATAGTACCAACGAAGTCTATGAAGGAACAGTGCATTATTGTGCATTCTTTGGCTGGTTAGCCTGTGTTGCTGAACGAAAATATCCGAGTTGTCGGAGGAAAACGCCTGCCTTCCGTTATAAGGTCGCTGACTCAAACTCCCATTGAGTGGCCCTTATAAAGATTTTGCAAGTCTTAGACTAGATTCGAATCCAGTCGACTGAGTTTTCTCCTCAGGATATAAAGTGTAGTAAGATTTTTTTTGCTGTGCTTCTGCGAAGGACTAACGTTTTCTTTGTGAAAAGGATAATAAATAGTTTGGTTCTTATCCATTTGGTGAACTTTTGATTTCTGGAACACATTAATACCGTGTATCATTAACTCATAAAACATTCATTTGCTAATATTGAACTTAAATAAATAAATGAAACTCACGAATGTTATGAAAGATATGCTGACAGTCGTGTGGACATGATTAAGATCTTTTTTTTTTTTTTTGAAATTCGTGACGTCAAAAAAAAAAAAAAAACTTGATTGATCTACAAAAGAAATGAGTGTGAATATTTGCGGGCAACCAAAAGTGCTTTCACGAAGTTATCGTTTTAATCATTTCGTTACAAAAACTGAACACATTATTTCAATCAAAAACGTTTCATTCTTTCTTTCCAAATATTGTTAAGCGATTAATAACGTTTTTGGGAAAGATTTCGACCTGATAAAGGAACCGCAGAAACTGTATTAAGATACGACAAGGTCGTAACATCACATTGACGGATCACTGGTTGGCGTTATCAGATGTGACGCCTCACAAGTCGATATACATGTGGATCTCGTCTTACGTATTAGACCCCCTAGGGAGTCTTACAATCAAAGTAAGGAGAAACCAAATTATTTTATTTACCCAATTTTTGTTAATGACAAAGGCAATTAATCCAACCTCAATAGTTTCTGTGAATGCATGCATTCTGTGAATGGTTCACTTTTTTTTTTAAACGAAAGAAAAACTTTGACCCTATCGTATTAGAACTCTTAACTCACCTTCCGAGCCTCCGTAGCTCAGTCAGTATAGTCGAAGCCCTGTGGGCGGAAAAACCTAGGATCGATTTCCGTCAGTGACGTGAGGAACCTTTATCTGGTCTCTTTCGACGAAAGGTGAGTTAGCCGGTCTCATACGAGGTAGGGGGGATTTTCACCCGGAAACTCGGGTTTTTCGTCCTCCAGAAGAGGCAAACGCCCTGTGAACACACATGGATTACAGTCATGAATACATCTCAGCCATATGCCGGTTCAGAATTGGGGGGAGGGGGGGGGTGGAGTAAGTGGAGTGGTGGTGAACTACCCTGTTAAAATATATATATATATATATATAATTAGAAATACTTTGTGGGCAATGCCTACGGTCGGAAATGACTGAAAAGGAAAATCAGCTCACCTTCTAAAAAGCTCAAAATATTCTCGCATCCTAGGCTGGAACAGAACACGGGTTTTTCTAACCAAAGGCGTTATAGTTATCTACTGCGCTAAAGGAACGTTACAAATGCAGATGATACGTACAAATTTATCATTCACGAACATTTGAACTCTCATTTTAGCAATAATATTAGTAAATGTCATGAACTTATACGTGGTGCAAAAAAAAAGACAAGCTATCTTAATTAATGTAAAAAAATTCTCTCAAGAGCAGCTAATTTTTAAATGAAAAGTAAATTATCCTAGATCAGCGATATTAATTATTGAATAAATAGATTCATAGTCAGCAAAACAGATTGTGTTTGATTCAGATGTAGCAGATCTTCTAATGGGAAAATGTTGGAAATTCCTATTCTCTTGCAACAATTTCCTCTTCCTCATTCGCTGGCCTATTCTCTTATAAGATTTTGGCTGTCGGAAAATTCGAAGTTTTTCATAACGCAGAACCTACAAATTGACCTGAAAATAAGTCCCACTAAGTGAATAATACATAGCAAAGGCTAGTTATAATCAGGTTGCAAAACAGATAAACCTTTGATCGTAGTAGTCATAATGATGACTATTCCTAATCGGAAGTAGTCATCATTATGACTACTCCCTGAAATGAAATGTACTCATAATATATTATGACTACATTTTCGGAGAGCTGATGTCGCGGATATATATATATATAGAAATGAATGAGCGAATATACATCTCTGTAGCCATCACCTTGGACCGAAAGCTGATTTCCTAGTCGACATCAATGTTTGGATACAAATCATGGAAAAGCTTGGAGAAACGCAAATGATTCCCCTCTTACACTTCTGATCAATCTTTCTTTCAGTTCCCTTTACAATCTTCCTTTCTAATCTTTCACTATGTCTTGGTAGATCGCTTCCTTATCTCAGATTTCACCATCAATATTGAACTACCCCAGGGTCTATAAGTTCATCCACTCCCTCTTATACATTTGTAGTCTTATCTTAGTGACCACAAATCCTATCCATACTCCGTACTTTTGCTTCTATTCATAAATCATGTAGTGCACAATCATTGCAAGCTTCAAGATCTTCCTTGCAATTTACGGCTTCTCTCCCACAATTTAAATCTTTTGGATACTGCTTCGTATACAAAGATGAGAAGACAGGGTCGAAAACCAAATATGCTTCAAATATGAGAATGAGGACACTAACTGCTATCATCGTACGATTGCATACTCGCAGAATATGTAATCGTACGGTGGACAATGATATTGATTATATCCCTACATCATCAACAGATTCTTCGTCTACTGATGGCTTAAAGAATACTGTTGATGATGGAAAAAAAGTAATTTTTCTTTATCTTATGAGTTTTTTTTTTATCCTCCATCTACCTTATCTTTACTCCATAAATAGCCGT
The DNA here is from genome assembly GCF_054136105.1 of Typopeltis vanoorti. NCBI lineage: Eukaryota > Metazoa > Arthropoda > Arachnida > Uropygi > Thelyphonidae > Typopeltis > Typopeltis vanoorti. Next base: position 97,654,239 of record NC_143563.1, on the reverse strand, counting down.
AATATCTTTGATGTCATTATTCCATCTTGTGCTCATCTATCTTGTCTTCCTTGTTCAATTCTGAGTGTCTACAAATATCTAAATATTCTTAGTTATTTGTTATTTCTTCTTTGCGTATCATAAAAACGATTGAGAAACTTGTTGTTCTTATCTTTAGACTTTTCTAAGGAGATCGTTATACGCTAACTTGAGCAGAAATCTGCCTTTTGTGAATTCAGACAATTTGGGAACATCTTCTCGATCCATTTTCGGAAGATTTTTCCTGTTTGTTGAACACTTCCAGTTTCACGTCATCGATAGCTAAGTAAAGAAAGAGCTTAAACTGGTACATGTGTTGCGCCACCTCTTTTCACGAGAAAAATTAACATAATTCTGTGTAAGAGAGCTGTAAATTTAGGATTATTTTACAAAATACTGTGCATATCTTTTTGGATACTTAAGCCGAGAAAGTTTGCAAAGGGTCGAGCAAAGTAACTGCAAATTCTTCGAGGAAGATTGTTGAATATTTCTTCAGGTTCTGAAGGTTAAGGAATCTGAATTATCTAAGGTTGTTTATAGTTTCTAATTTGGATCATATTAGGATGGAGGTTTTCCTTCTTTATAGCCTTGACACATTTCCATCTGCCTTTGTTGTTCGAAAACAACCTCACACCTCCAGCTAATGACATAAAATCTCATTAGCTAAAATATTCTATCATTGATATAACAACGATTTGACTTCATTTAAAGGACTATTTCCGCGGTGTACCTCTTACACGTCTTAGTAAAATGTTTTGATTTTAACGTTAAAATCTCTGGTGACATCTTTCGAAGCCACAAATGTAATATGTTATATTCAGACAATAACAATCATGAGGAAAAGCTTTTAAATATGAGGATAAGCTTCTTGAATTAAAACTAATTATCTCAGCAAAACCTTGATCGCAACATTCAATATTTTGCCACTGATTCAGAACACGGAAGTATGCAAAGGATTTAAATAGGAATTTGAATTTGATCACCATTTAGTTTAGAGGAGGATAAAATTGAATTTCATATTGAAAAGAAGAGTTCGTAAGAAAGTTTTAAAACGAATCAAAGTTGAACAGCTTTCAGATGTGAACTGTAGACTCAAATACACAAACATCATTCAAGAAAAAATGAAAGGTTGAAAACAGGAACCAAACCTTGGAGATTCAGTGGCAAACCCTGAAAAAAAACATCGATTCAGGTAGAGATGCATGTGGGGAGGTTGTCTGTAAGAATAGAAAAATCAGAACTCCATGGTGGACTCAGAAAGTTGAAGAGGCGGCCGAGAAAGAGAAGAGCGCATATCAAAAGTTATCAAATATGTCAGCATATCAAATAAGTCAGCTTGTGGTCTTAGAGAATACAGAGAAAAAGGTAAGAAATCGAAGGGCTGGGTAAAGCTAACTAAACAAAAGTCGTGGGAAGACTTTGGTAAAAAAAAAAACATAGAAAATAAATAATCAGGAAGGTGGTAAAATATTCTGGAGGCTTTTGAAAAAGCTTAGAAATGGAGAACAAAGTGCTGTGAAAGGAATTAGAGATGACAAAGGCGACATGAAAACTGAAGATAAAGTTCTTATAGTAATTACTTTGAAAGACTGCTGAATGAGACAAACAGTGGCAGCCTGATGGTAAAGAGAGAGCACTCAGCAGGAGTGCAGTCAGGAATACATATCAGTACTTGAAGTAGAAAAACACATTAAAAATTTGAAATGTGGAAAGACAGTTGGAACAGATGATATTCGACTAGAAATGCTCACATATGGAAGTATAAATGTACAGTACACTGCATAATTCAAAGGGTCGCGAGAATTACAGAGGTATTTCCCTACTGAGTGTTCCTGTTAAGATTTATACTCAAGAAATGGCTCAGAAGGATTGTGGACGGAAAGCTTTAAGAAGAACAAACTGGATTCAGACCAAACAGCGGTTGTCAGGATTAAATTTTTGCTATAAGAAAAATAGTTGAGAAATCTTGAGAATATAACAAGGATTTGTATTTAAGTTTCGTAGGTCTGGAAAAGGCATGTGACAAGGTGCCAAGAGGAAAGCTCTTCAAAATGCTACAGTTGTGTGGTATCAATGGGACATTATATTGAGCAGTACAAAGTCTCTAAGCTGTAAGTCAGCAGTTAAAATTAAAGGAGGCATAGGAAGACTGTTTGATGTTAAATCAGGAGTGTGACATAGGTGCACATCATCTCCGCTGTTATTATCTATGCGGATCACATTATGAAGGAAAGTGGTATCAAAATGTTAATCTTAGCTCTTTTCTTGATGCAGATGATGTCATACTTCTGAATAAATCCAGCACAAGTCTGTAAGATTCCCGGACAACTGTTGTAATAAATTTGGTAAGAAAATCAGCAGTAACAAGACAAAGACAATGAAAAATAGACAGAAACATTGAAAATATCAACTGTATCCTCAATGGAGAACCTATAGAACAAATAAAAAGTTTCAACAATCTAGGCGTAATTTTTAGTGAAGATGGTAATTAAGTATGGAAATAGACAACAGAATGAACAAAGCTGGTGTGGTAGGAAGTCAAATGAATACATTTATATGCAATAAGAGGAAAAGTAGCCAAAGCAACAAATTAGCTGTATACAAGACAGTGTTGTTTAAATCAATTTAACTTATGGATCTGAGAACTGGGTTAGAAATAAAACACTTGACCAAAGACTAGAGACCACAGATATGAGAGTCCTGAGAAAGATTAGGGGTGTGAACAGATAGCATGAATGTCAGAATCATATTAAAATTAAAAATGCGGATATTAGAAAGAACTTGTCGTTGTTAGCAGAGATAATCTCAGTCCATTTAAATAGAACGAGTGAGGAAAGGTTGCCAAAAAAGATGCGTGATGCCAAACATGACTGGAAAAACTTGATCCGTCTAGATCATGATCTTCCGAAGGGAAGACAAAGATCTAGACGGATTGATAGAGTAAATATTTAAGACTAATATAATATTGAAGTCTTGACAGATAAATTTATTTGGAGGAAAATTGTTGATAAGAAGTCAGTAATGATGTAACTTTCTCATGGCTTGAGGGTATATATCAGGGATTTGATGATGATGAAGAAGAATAGAACATTTGGGAAGTAATTTAAATAATAAAGTTATAACAGTGAAGAAGGTTAAAAAATAATTTGAAAGGAAAATGAACAGACCAGCATAATCAATTTCTAGAAATAGTCCTGATAGGATAGCTAAGTCGGAATTATACAAACGTGCAGAAATAAGATTTAGAAAGGATATGTTTTTTCCCCTGTCTTTCTCTCTTTTGTAATAAAAGCATTCAACAGGAAACCCATCGGAAGAATGAAAAAGAGTGATAGTAATTCACATACTCGTATATACTCTACTTTACACCACTACACACATTTAACTGCGTATCCTACTACTAATCCCTCAATCACGGCACTCGCCGTCTCCAGTACTTAATTATCCAACTACACAACGCCATCTACCGCTCACCATCAAATATAATAGTTTTGTCTACAAATCGACGTGCTTTAATAGCTGATTTGCCTGTATGTGGGATGAAAAGACCCTCCTGCGTATCGGATCGGTTAACCCACCTTCAATTGAAAAAGTCATATAAAGAATCCTCTCGTCACGACGATGATCGAACTGAGTTCTTTCCCAATCGAAAGGCACAATGTTCCGTTGTTCTTCCATTTGCGCTAAGGAGGCACTTAAATCCACTCGTCCTAAGGAGATGCGATTAAAATTTTACAATATATTAGCTATTCTACGCTAGTTTATGGAAATGAAATTTGGACAAAATAAAACAAACAAATCCCTAACAATTTTCATTCCCAAAAGGAAGTAGGAGAGAGGCTGTTTAGCACTAACTTTTGAAAACTGTGGCAGCATTAACCTTATCACAGATAACTAGTCAAAGGCCACAAGTGATTTTAATAGGCATTCAGGAGGAAAGTATCGTAGACAAATGCCACTATCTAGCTTTTCCCCATATTTGAAACAATCTGCGTTTTGCTGTCGATTTCTTTGAGTTGTGCGATTCAAAACCCGAATTCTTGTGAGAAAAATCCTATTCCTGTCCTAGAGATCGACTAACTCAGAAACCTGTCGAAGAAAAGATTAGGAAAGCTCTGTAGCCGACGACTAAATTAACTTATGTCTTTCTTCTGGAAGTTTAATACGGATGCATCCATTTCCATAGAGTTAAAAATGCCTCTTAAAGTTGGACAATAAAAGGTGAACAGCGATTAAGGGCAATTGAAATGAAATTTATAAGAAAAGCAGCAAAAATATCCTTGTATAAAATATAAAATAAGAAAATGAAGAAATTAAACTAACAACCGGTAATAAAGAAATGTAATCACAGTTAGATGAGCAGTTTAAAAGAATGCATATAAAAAAATTGCCAAACAAGACCACAATATAAACCGCGAGACCGAAACAGACCACTTATAAATCTTTATTGTCTAAGCAATTTGCTTTTATCTTTCTGTGGTTTTGATTTTTAACGTGATATGACAGATATTTGTATTAATAAACTGCATGTATCTGTAAAATGGATTGTAGATTAGACCACCTGAATCTAATTAACTTGCGTTACTGAAAGTTGGGACATCGTGGGTTCGATTTCATTGCCCGTCCTGCATGCACTGCAATTTCTGCTAAGCTCCAAGTTTTCTTCCGAAACAATCTTCCCCTCTGTATTGATAATTAAAGCTTCGTAAAAGCCGTAAATTCACGCAGTTATTAACACAAATATTAAATAAATTCCCGTATTTTTGAATCCTATTAAGACATTAAAAGAGAAGTGCAATTTTATTGGCTGCCAGTGTACACACGTCAATAGTTCTTTCTATCAAGAGCTAAAAGAAAAAGAAAAGCCGAATTAAAGTCTGTTAGATGAGACATTTATAGTAAAATATAGCCAAAAAATGCAACAATTATCCAAAAAATGACTTTTAATTAGGGGTGACTTCTTTATCACAAAACTTTCTTAAGCAGGTGAGGTTCGTTTCCCATCAGAGACTAATATAATTAATGGGGGATTCTTTTTAATATGCACTCCTCAATATCTCACTATCCGTAGGGAAATTTTTCAGTTTCAAATAACTTTTCCTTCTAGTCGGCCATCCTTAATGCGTTTTCTAATTTTAATCTTCGGCTACGACGACGGAACGTTGCAGGCCCGACTACATTAGAAGAACATTAGCCAGCTAAGCAGCAGGTTAGGAGTTTGAGGCAATATCAGTGTCCCTGGCGATACAGTCTTATCCGTCAGCGTCTTGTATATTTTAACCATTAGTGTCGCTATTTCAGGCTTTTCCTCTCGGTGTCTATGCGTGCGCGTGCCCCCACTCACGGACATACCGAGCAGTGGTATGATCTTCAACCTACTATTGAATCGGTAATGAAAAAAAAAAAAAAAAATTCACCTTCATAATTTCACAACTGTGTGTGAGAGAGAGAGGTTGTGAAGAGTTACAGCGAAGAAAATACGGCTAGATTTCGTCGCATTTATCATTCTGATTTATATTAAATATGATGAATTTATATCGATTAATCAATACATCAAACAAAATTTTCTATTGTTCTATTCTGTTCGATTGCACGAGGTGTGGCTATTAAACAACGAGACTGGTTGCAAAAATGTGGTTTATTATTACAATTGTACAACTTAATTGTTATCCCCTTCAACATACTCCCCTCTTCCTCCATCTATACACCGTTACATACGATTTTCCATTGTTGGAAACAGTGCTGCAAGTCATCAGGTGTTATCTGCTTCAGTAGCGCTGCCGTTTTCTCCTTCACCTCATCCACTGATTGAAAAGGAGACTTGCAGGAGAAGATCATCACATGTGATGAGACGTGGAATTTTCAGTACGATCCAGAAACAAAGAGACCATCGATGCACTGGAAAATTCCCACGTGACCGAGAATGAAAAAAGCAAAAATGAACAAGTGAAAACTGAAGGCAATGCTGATCTTTTTTTATATATATATATCAATGGCGTGGTAATGGTTGAATGGTACCAGAGGGTCAGACAGTTAACTAACATTATTACCTTGAGATTCTGGTCAAGCTGAGAGAAAGAGTGAGGAAGACGAGACCCGATCTGTGAAAGAACATCGCTTGGATCCTCCATCAGGACAACACTCCAGTCCACAATGCATTGTCTGTAAAGCAGTATCTGCTGATAAGGTTCCCAGTGTTGGACCATCCACCTTACTCGCCCGACTTAGCTCCATGCGACTTTTACCTTTTTCCAAACTTGAAATCCGCATTGAAGGGCACCCATTTTCAGTCAGCGGATGAGGTAAAGGAGAAAACGGCAGAGCTACTGAAGCAGATAACACCAGATGACTTGCAGCACTGCTTCCAACAATGGAAAATTCGTATGCAACGGGGTATAGATAGGGGAGGGGAGTATGTTGAAGGGGATAACAATTAAGTTGTACAATTGTAATAACAAACTACATTTTTGCAACTAGTCTCGTTATTTAATAGCCACACCTCGTATAATCTAAAAATTAGTATTTTCGCTTCACTAATTTATTCTCTTTTGGTTAATGTCTATTCCAAATATACACTGATTGGCCAGTTTATTGGGACTTCAAGCACTGCTAAAAAAACATTTTAGCTGATCCATCCAGACTCGATCACAGACCGCAGTCACCTCAGTTGGACAGCGCGGAGGATTCAATTTGACAACCTTATGCTTCTGGATGGGTTCCTGCGCGATCTCTGCTTTGCGACACGACAGTTGACCATTTGAATGCTACGGTGCAGATAAATATTGTTGCTGACCAAAAACCGAAAAGTACGAAAGTATATATATATATATATATATATATGGGTGTCAAGAATATCCATCTGGGCAGCATTCAAATGTCGCTCCACATGTACCAGAAAAATTTCCATGTGAAAAAAAAAAACCTTCAATGACATTAACATATCCAGGATCACGATGGATCTGTTGATTCTTGCTATTGTTACCATGTCTTCCCCGGTGGTCAGCATGGAATAACTTGAATCAAGATTAGATGATTTTTTCCACTCAGTTTTCTGCTGTACCAGTGATTTCCTATTTTTAGCTGATGTGAGTTTTTTGAGCTGTAATCAGGCAGATTGTGGTTCATCCGTTATCCTCACGATTCTTGTAACTCTCTCAAATCAACGAAGATTCTTCTTCGACATGACTGCTATCAACTGGTTGGGGGAACATTCTCAGCAGTCCGTGTATCGTTCGATGTTTGTTCATCTACTTTATACAGAGATTCAGCAGCAATGGGGTTATTAAGGAAAGGGCGACTCAATGTATGCCTTTATTCGTTATCAATACAGTAAAAGTCTAATGCATCAACACTGGCATAGCTATGATTTTTGGGATCCTTGCACTTAGTTTCCAATGTTTCGAATTGGAGAATTTTTGTTGGAATCCCTCCGATTCTTGGTCAACCAACGCTAATTTCGTCCCTCCTTCATTTCAATGTTTTGCCGTATTAACAAGTAGTGCTATAACAGACGTCCTTCACTTTTTAAATAATGCAGTCATAACAATATCATTAAATATTGTTGGGTTATAATGGAAGCAGTGATTGTTTTAGAAATTGTTTGATTACAATGGCTTAGTCAATATTGTTGTTTTGAATCAGCATCGATAATTTGTCACCATGATTACAAGTAGCCATTTTTTTATACGATTGACAATAATTATCCGTGGGAAATTATAATATAACGCAATAATCTATGAATAAAACTGTTTAACATGAACTGCAGCTCAAATAATTGATTGACACCTTCTACATGAAAGAAAGAATTGTATTACTCCAGAGACACTTTTTAATCAAACTGCAATCATTGACGTTCATTAAATTGCAGGCTATTTATTTTTGATCAGGAAATGAAACATTGCCTGTCTACAACGAGTATTCATTATTCACATCTTATTATACACATTACACATCTTCTTGCGATGCTGTTTTCTTTTTCTTTCTCCTGTTCTCAACTACCAAATATTTTCTCAGTCATTCATCTAAAATATCGAATCATCAAAAAATAGCGAATAAAAAATAAAATCTTCAACGATTTATTTGTTCTTATAACATTCCATTGCTGAGAAGAATGTAGCGTGGAGAAATATTTATTATCAAAGCTAAATATAATTTGATTTAGCCTTGATCACTGCCTAAATGTTTGATTTAGGCAGTGAGTTTGAATATTTGAACTTTGAAATACGCGAATAAGTAGTCGGAAATCATAATGAAAAATATAACTTTACAGATAATGTAATACTTTATAAAAATAGTCACTGTTGTTTTTTTGATCACCTCCCCCAACATCAATAAGTAGAAGAAAAGAGAAATAATGCTGAAGTAAACTGAGTAATCATTTAGTGCAGTTGTATTTGTTGACGTCTAGTTAAAACAGCCACACATTCAAAAAATATTGTTCTGTTGGCCGAGTGGTTAGCGTATCCACTCTCCAGCCAGGAGGTGCGGGTTTGAATCCCGCGATAGGCATGGATGTTTGTGATTGTCTTCCACCTTCATACATTCATTCTCCCAATACGGACTGGGTCACCATGAAAGTAGTAGACCCAAACCTCCCTCAGTGGAGAGGCCACCCTGCAGTGTGTAGAAAAATAGGCTGTTCATCATCAGGCAGGTTCACGCTAATTAGCAGGTTTCACAACATTATCTTCGAATATATTTAAGATATACAAATGAGATCGGTCACTTTAGAAGTGCTCCAGGAAGAGACCAGCATACTCAAATTCAATGAAGCTATTTTTTCCCCTCTAGAAATAGTCCCGATATGAGGGTGATTCGGACTCATATGGATCCATCAACACATACAAAGTCATTTAAAATACGCATGAAGTCCAGTAAATGCACCTTTTAAAGCGATTCTAGATATCCAGGAGTAAATATTTTTCAACAAAAAAAAATTATTCAGTGGATATCTAGTAAAAAAAATAACTATTCTCAGGATGAAGTAACTTAGTATCGATTTTTTTAAGTGGAGGGGTTTTCAAATTGATAAAATCAAGGTTAATATGTTATCCCGTGACGGAATTGTCAGTACAGATGACGAACGTACCCCCCCCCCATCTCGAATTCATATGGTCACCTATTAGAGAATGATTGATGATGACGTAGAGAGACCTTTTATTAATAGCGAATTATTATTTTAATGCAGAGACCTCATAAAATTATAGGGTTGATTACCACCTGCTTTTATCAAACATAGCGGTAAACACCGAGGTATATAATTTATGGGAGGGGGGGTGTACAGGAAGTACGGAGCTATCTCTGTCCAATAGCAGCTGAGATGCTCCTGAAAAAAAAAAGGCTTGAAATAATTTTTACTAGTAGATCGACTTGATTTGTTAAGAAAATAGAAACAAAAAGTAATTGAGTTCTACAAGTTATTTTATTAAATAACTGCTTTATATTTTCAAATCAGATTTTGGAAGAGGGATGAGGCACATCCGAATGAATATACAGAAGGAACTGAGTGAAAATATAAAAGAAGGCTGTTGTGAGGATAAATTAAGAAATGCTGGCACAAAGAGGTGCTTCAAGGATAGTTATCAATCTTAAGTTTCCTTCTACTTTCCTCTTGTCGGAAGAATCTGATTGTGTATGTGCAAATACGAAACCTATTTTGGTGTCACTTGCAGCCAACTTAGAATGGTTTAAATAAAACGTTGGGAATTATCAATATTAAGAGAATTAACAGATTCAGAACAACTTAGATATTCTCTGAATTCGATTCCTTTTGCTTAATTTATATTTAACATCATTGCCTTTTCCTTTTTTGGACCTTAATCTTAACCTTTCTTAAGATACCTAAATGATTTTTATGGTCTCGAATTAAAATGATATTAGTAGCATTTCAGTCTTCCGCATGGATGTGTGATATTCAAACAGTCTATAAAATCTCTAAAGGGAACATCTTACGCTACCAGTGGGAGGGTACACTAAACGTTTGTTACAAGTCTTGTGTTGGCCTTCTCTGATTTCGATTGATGGAATTTTTCAGTTTATGGAGGGTGGGGAAAGGACGAGAGGGCATCCTTGGAAGCTGAGAATGAAGGCCGCCAAGAAGGGTGTGAGGGCTAAATTTTTCTCTCAGAGGGTAGTGCGTGATTGGAATGGATTGCCTTTGGCTGTTGTGAGTGCAAGCAGTGTGAATGAATTCAAGAATAAGTTTGATAGCTGGTGTGTGTAGTATGTGGCCTCCATCAATGAGTCTCTGATCCCTGGAGGGTCTCCCTTAATAATAATTTTTTTTATGCTAAAATATTTATACATACAATAAACATCTTGCGTGACATTGCACCTTATAATTTTACAGAATTCAGCACTAAGTGCTGCAATTCCTACATTGGATTTCAATTAAAATTTTTAATAATACTTTTTTGCCTTTATATTATATATTATGTATTTACAACACATGTTCTTCTAATATTAACAATGAAGATTATACAGAATTTTTGTATAATTTTTTATTTTGTATTTTATTTTTTTTTTAAGTTTGAGAAAGAGTGATTATACAAACAAATTTCTGCATTTGCTTATAAGGATTACTTGTAGATGAGTGAGGCAAGTTAATCCCACCTACTTCGAAACTTGGCTTAGCTTTTATGAAGAGAGTGGGATTTAGCCTTCGCTATTTGTGTTGTTGCTACTGTTTATGTATGGGATGTAGGCATTGGATGCTAGTGATTTGTGATGTGTATGTTAGTGCTAATGGTTTCTTAACTTTGTTAGTATATTTTCCAGAGTTCGTTTTTTAATGTTCTGTAGTTACGTGTTTTAACTTTCTTGGTAGGTTGTTGAATTGCGTGGGTATCTGATGTGATCTCACAAAAGAACCGTATGAGTTGTTGAAGGGTGTGGGGAAGTAGAGAGTTGCTGTAGGTCGTGTTATACGATATGTGTCTCTGTTGTTTCGATAGGAGATGTTGAAGTAATTCCTTGTTAATGTCATGTAGTGTTTCAGGTTTTTAATGCTCAGAATTCTGTGTATCGCCATGTGCTTGTCGGATATTGGTTGTTGCGTGTAAGGTGTCCACATCACTGTTGACACGATTTTCCTGTGTAGTGTTTCTAATTTTGTTAGGTGGCTGTTTGATGTATTTGCATAGACTGTTATTCCGTATCTGAGTAGGGATCCGCAGATACCGTGATATAGGAGTTTTTTTATGTTGGGTGGAATAATGTCTTTAACTTGGAAGAGTTTTGCTGCGATGATCCAAAGTTTGGTGTGTAGGTATTCTATATGTTTTATCCATTTAAGGTGGGAATCTATATAGAGACCGAGGTATTTTGCGTGTGTTACAGGTTTGATTTCGGAACATTGGCAGGTATTTTTGTTGTTAATGCAGCGGTATGTATGACAATGTATCGATAGTGATGCGGGACGTATGATTCTTGGGTTGTGTATTATCAACATCTGTGTTTTGGTGCCGTTGATCAGAATTGCGTTTTGGTGGAAGTATGTTGTGATTTCGTTTAGGTCTTGTTGTGCTTTGCAGAGAGCTGTGTTAATGTCTGTGTGGATTGCTAGTAATGCAGTGTCATCTGCGTATTGAAATATTTGACTTGTTATGGACATGTTATGAACATCGTTAATATATATGTTGAATAGAGTGGGTGATAATATGGCACCTTGAGGTACACCGTGTTTTACTTGTATACTCCGACTGTGACATGTACCTATTTTTGTTACTTGTGTTCTGTTTGAGAGGTAGTTCTTGAACCATGTATGCAGTGTTCCTCTTATACCTACTGAGTATAGTTTGTTGAGTAGTATGTTATGTTGAAGTGTGTCAAATGCTTTGGTTAAGTCCAGCAGTATAAGGACAGCATACTTATTTTTGTCGAGAGCTTTGTTTATTGTGTCGGCGATGTCTTCTATTAAAGTAATGGTGCTTTTGGTTTTCTGAAAGCCATATTGGTTTTGTGAGATGATGTTGTACTTCTGTAAATAGTTCTGTAGTCTGGTGTGTGTTATTTTTTCTAGAATTTTTGAGATGACTGGTAGCGTAGCTATTGGTCTGTAGTTTTGAGTATCGTTTCTTTTGCTGTGTTTGTATATTGGCGTAATTACTGCAGTTTTTAGTTGTTGTGGAATAATGCCTGTGTCGAATATTATGTTCACGAGTTTCAAAAGATTGGATTTATTTGTTCAAAGTGTGTTATAAGGTCTGTGAGTCTTATTTTGTCTATTCCTGGAGTGGTCTTTGGTTTTAGTTGTAGGATTGCTGCTTTCAGTTCCTGTTTTGTTATGGGTGGAAAATACATCGTTTGTTGTTGACTTTGTGTCGGTAATTTTTTGTTGATCGTTGGTAGCTTGTCTTTTTTGAGTTGTATAATGTTGTTTGTGAAAGCATAGTTGAATGAGTCTGCTAGTTCCTCTTGGTTTGTGTCCTGACCAAAATCTTGTGCTGAAGTTTTCTTTTTTCGGGTTACTAATTCGTTGAGTGTAGCCCATGTTTGCTTAATGTTGTCATTATATTCCATGAATTTTTGGAAGTAGTAGCGTCTTTTTGCCCTACGAATTTTTGTTGTTAGTTTATTTCGTGTGTTTTTGTATAAGGTTTGTAAATGTGTATTACTGGGTGACTTTTTAAGTTTTTTCCATAGATTTTCTTTTACAGTAATAGTATTTAGTATGTCGTCATTTATCCATGGATTGCTGTCTGTTTGTCGCCTCGTTTGTGTAGGTTTTGTTACTTTTTTGTATATTTCTGTGAACTTTAGTTGAAAATTCTCGTATAATGTTACAGGATCGTTTATTGCAGGCGTAAACTTCTGTGGCTAATTGGTTCAAAAGACATATTTCGGTGATTACACCACATTTTTTTATTATTCAGTTATATAAAACACTGAAATAATAGTTCCCGACAAGTTTCGTAAATCGTAGGATTTACATCTTCAGGAGTAAATAGTATAACTTAAAGTTTAAACAAGAGAATTAATAAATACAAATCATAACCGTCTGGATATTCATAAAACTCAAATAACAGAATGCAGATATAAAACGTTATTGACGTTGAACAATACTGGACGATGTCACGTGTTCTTGTTCTCGTTCATACAGTCCGAGTTCAGATTGAGGTAGATTTTTTATTAGAGCTGACCACACTTGATGGAGAATTAAACCTTGATTTTTATTGCATTGGGTTGAGTTTTTTAGCATATTAGTAGCTTCTTTAAATCTGAAGATGTAAATCCTACGATTTACGAAACTTGTCGGGAACTATTATTTCAGTGTTTTATATAACTGAATAATAAAAAAATGTGGTGTAATTACCGAAATATGTCTTTAGGATCGTTTATTTTAAGTAGGGAATTCCAGTCTGTATTTTTTACTTGGTTATCGACAATGCTCTTTAGTATGATCGAGTTTTGTCGACTTTTGTGGTGGTGGTGGGGGGGGGGGGACGTAATAAAACGAAGTTGAGACAAAGTAGTGATCGGCAATTTTTACGTTAATTACTGATGATGTATATGTATGGATGGGAGCCCGTATGTTGATATGATTAATGCATGATTGTGTTAGTGAGTTACTGAGTATTTCTTCTCTTGTTGGGGAGTTAATGGTAGGGTTTATGATGTACTGACTTAGTATATCAAGATATGTGTTAGTGGTTGAAGAAGCGTGGTCAAGAGTATTTATGTTAATGCCTCCTATTAGGATGAGCCTGTGTGTTGTACGCGGTTCGATGCCGCTTAGCCATGTTTCTAACTCGTGAAGAAAACTGAGTGGATTATTATCTGGGGGTCTGTATATTGTGTTTATTGTGTATTTGATACTATTGTGGTTATTTGTGATTTCCAAAATTAGTGTTTCCGCATGTTCGAAGTGAGTTTGTTTTTCTGTCACATTGTATTTTTCTTTGATAAATGCCACAATTCCACCTCCTCTTTTGTTTGGTCTACATAAGTTGTAGGTTTGATAATTATTTATGTTGTATGTGTAAATTTCTGTGACGTTTATTGCAACTTCGGTCAGTATTAGCGCATCTATGTTTTTATCATGGTATAATTGAGCTGTGTTATCAATGTAAGCCAATGTTTTTTTATACTTCTTATGTTTGTGTGTACGATAGTGAAGTTGGTGTTGGTGGAAATGTTGTCTGACCATTTCTTCAAAGAGTCAAAGACCTTGAAGTTTATGTTGTCTGACTGGATATGTTCACCTATGTTTCAGATCTCCATTATATAGTTTTTAAATGAGTTCTAATCTTATTCTTAAGGATGTGAAAAGTTAGTGTTTTATATTGGTAGGCTGTGTAAGTCGGATTCACTTGTAATTATGTATACTCGAGTGTTTTCATTCTTTCTCAAAAATATCTGGGAATAATAATAATAATAATAAATAATAGGAGGTGACTAGGATATTGCCGCCCACGAATGGTTGGACACCTGTAGTGTATGATGCAATAATAATACATTGTGTTTTTTAAAATATTTCTTAAAATATAGAAAAAAATTATAAATATTGACATGGTTAGTAGGCAGAAGTTTTTATAATTAGAATGTGGAAGTCCTCTCGAAGCTAACTCGTCTTGTGTTGGCCTTCTCTGCCCAGGAAATCATTTCATAGAACATCACGTTACTTATTAGATGACTTGCTGTTCTGAAGTTACAAAACGTAAACAAATGGAAGCGTGAGACAAATTTGAATTCCGTCATTTCTTAGCCTGCATAGTATTGGTGACGTACACCAATACTTTATGAACCGAGAGTTCCCCAGAATGGATTGTTCAAAAAGGCAGAAATTTCGAAATAGTGCTGTAGAAAGCTCCAATTATCGTAGAATATAACTTACTTGCTAGGTTTTTTCATCCCGTTTTCGGATTCTCCATTATTGGAATTCTGTAATCAGAAAGATGATGAGTTTGATTTTGCTAGTGATTGGGGGATGAAAATGCACAAATGCGACTTCCTCTACCGTCGACAGGGGAACCGGTAGGGCCATACTAATAGGAAACCAAATACATCTTATTAGAGGGCAGTAATAAAAGTAGTGATTAACTATTTTAAGCTGTCCACATATGGAACAAGTTGGGCTGTCTGTCTGAAATTGACTATATTTTATCCACTTTATTGGAAAGTTCCCGTGTGCTACCCTCCAGGACAGGTCTTGCCTGGAAGGGTAGCAGCGAAATTTGTAGAGGCTACTTGAAACAATTCCTATATCCATATTCAAGTTAGGTGATTATGAAATTTGAATATTTTTGAGTACAGCTGTTTGGATTTTAAAGATAACAGATTTATTCCTTTGGATGATGTTTGTCTAATGAGATGACATGTAGTCTGATAGATCGGGGATAATTTCTGCACGAGTTCCTTTGTTTGTGGTTATTATACCGAAGTGAGAAAGAGAATATCCTAGAAAGTACTTGACTAGATGGTTGCTAAGATGAGTAGAGATAAGAATTTTCTTAATCATTGTAATAGTGTTAGTAAAAAGGGATATCTGAGCACTGGAAATCAAATCCGTCTTGTGAGAAAAAGATGTTGAATTTCCCCCTTTTGTTCGCGCCGATTCGATTCCAAAACAACCAAAACTTGAACGACTTGCATTTCTATCGAGGATGGATCGAAACTTACTTAGTTCTTAAAAGAACTGGGAGATGGACTGAGTCCTTGACTCTTTATCCCGTCATCTGAATGAAGAAAATCTGTGTGGATGGAGTGTTATTGAGCTAAAAGCTCTAGTCATGGCTGGGTAACGGCAATAGCCGAGCGTCAGTTAAAACTTCATTGGCTACAGCATTGCCATTTGTTACCCTGGAAGTCCTAAAAAGGACTTTTCTTCACATCTCCTCATACCATCGAAACTTAATGAGAAGATCGAAACTTATTGGGAAGAAATTCTTACTACTGTATAAAATTTATGTAATAGAGAGAGAAGGGTGTACAGATTTAAATACATATATTCACTTTAAATAAATAATAATAATAGACACTGAAGTAATATTATATATATATCTATAAAAATACATCTTAAATTTTAAAATATGATTAAAATTAACAATTAACGATTTGCATTATGATCGAAATCAAAAATACGAATGATAACATAAATGAGTCATAAACCTGCATTAAAACAAAGATAAAATAAACACTGCATATCTACACAAAGGAAATATATGAATAAAAAAAATCAAAAATCTGATAAGTAATATGTGTTCTTAGTAGCATACTTTTAGGTGGAGAAAAAAAAAGTCTGACTTGTTTGCAAGTTTTTCCAAAGACTGTTGCTTTTACGTTTAAGCAATTAATAAAGATGAAAACAATTCTCTCTCTCTCCAAGTACTTGTACTTTTTATTAATTTGTTTAGTTTAGAACCAGACGTACTGCTGGTTCGGGATGACTGCAATCCGAACCCAAACAATGAAAGGTAAACGACATTTGGGCCAAAATTATCTCCCTAATCTGTAGATCGGGCAGAAGAAAAGTGATTCCGGGAGTGCCCACCGCACTTTTTCAAGAGAAATGACTATGATTTCGTCTGGAATGTTTGTCAGACTCCCGAGAGTACAATAAGGAGGTCTTTAGAAAGGGGAAAATCACAGAGGCGAAGAGCCTGGTCATTTCTAGAACCATTTCTGCCCCAAGAAACTGGGGACCTATTACTATCAACACCTAATGGGATTCGGCCAAGTGAGCTTGGGAATTTTATTATCTTAGCGGAGTGAATACAGACTTATGGGGTGGATAAGTGAACGACTATTTCTCTTATTTTACGCGGTGTTTTAACATACTTTACTTGCAAGCAGATAGCTGTGAAAACTGCCTGCTTCTTCTGATATACACTGCATATAATTATCTCCATTTATCCTTTGGCAGGTTGATTATTCTCAGCGAAATGATTTTTTCTCATTCATCTTAGTAGCACTTTAAATTTAACATTATATCTTATATACTTTGCATGGTTTTGATGTGAAAACAATTTGATGTAGGAAATAATCGATAGACATCTTTTTATGATAGTCCATTCCTATGTATAAAAGATTGAAACAGTAGGCAGTGATTTGCTGGAATTGGAGGAATCAATCGACCGTGAGATGCGGTGATTGATTCATTCAATCCAATATCCTTGGAGGGTAATGGATGGCAATGCTGTAGCCAATGAAGTTCTAACTGAGGCTCGACTATTGCTGTTACCCTCCTGCCATGATCAGAGCTTTAATAGCTCAATAACACCTTATTCCTACAGTGTCCTCTACAGATAACGGGGAATATGAAAAGCATTCTTGCTTCGCCCCTTTAAGCCAGTCCTTATAAGGAGTGATTTGCTGTAGCTAATGAAGTTCTAACTGAGGCTCGGCAATTGCTGTTATCCCCTGGGTCGCAGAGATTCGAGAGTTTGAGTTCGCTCTCTTAAGGTTTTTGCCTTAAGGGAGCAATTTGAGTCTCCGGGGAAAGTGTTCTCCGGCACGGCCCAGTGAGGGGCTTGTCGGTGAATGCTTTTCTTCGGAATATGAGCGGTTCTGCTCGGCGGTGGTGGGTGGAAGGCCATCACTGAGTGGAGCCAACGCTGAGATGGAACGGTCTTTCGCCCACGATTGAGTGGCCTAGGGATCGTCCGAATTTTTAGAGATGGCTTTACTTTAACATGTGGCTATTGCTGTTACCCTCCTGCCATGATCAGAGCTTTATTTATATAGCTGTAAGTTAGACTAATTTATTTATATAGCTGTCGGTTAGGCTAAATTAAATATATAAAATTTGGTCGGATCAATAATTCATTAAATTCCTTGGGTCTCCATGATTCAGTGTTTGCTTTGGAGCTGACTTAGTCATTCTTAGCACAAAGTGACGATTCTTTCTTACCAAGATATTAATTTTCTCATAAAAATCGGACAACTGACAAACGTAAGGGACAACAATCACAAATATAATTTGCATTTAAAGCTTTCTATATATTAGAAAATTACCCATAAGAGACAAATCAGCTTCCTGCTCATCACCTTCTTTCTGTAAAGTGAACGGAAGGGGAGAGATAAGAAACTTAACGTGCAAGTCACGCGTTCATGTTTAGTTTCAGATGTCATCCTTATGAAATACGATTTTACAGTCAGGTGTACCTTAATTAGCCATTATCAATGTGCTCATTACAATTTGTTAAACACATTTGCTTTGACAAATCTTTGTTTGTTGTTGTTTGTTTTTCTATTAGGAGTCAGTTTACGTATGTGCAAACGACTTCATTAGGTGACCGTCCAGGTATACACACGCTGATAACCTGGCTGTTCTAGTCGAAAACAATTGAATATAATTATTTTCTTTAATTAGCCCTCCGTTCCCACACCTGTCTGTTTGGCTTGCCTTTGTGTGACTGCACCGTTTCTCCAGATAAAGAACACAAGCCCCATTCCTTGCACATTATTTGGGCTCCTACAAAGGCACGTGGATGCGCGCATGTGTGTTTTAATTAAACTACAGACACACAATACAATGAGTGAAACAAAGCCCATCCAAAATATCTCTTTCCTTTCCTTCCTAAACATGTCAGCTAATTCCAAAGGAGGGAGTCGCTCCTAACACTCAGCATGCAGCCAGAGATAAGGTGGCGGAGGAAACGGGCGAATGTCACCTGCAACAATAGCAAACGCTGCTGTCACACTGCTACTAGTTCGTCACGTATCCGCGGGCTGCGGTGGTGGCAGCACGAGCCTCTGGCGCCAAGCCGCAGCTGCCGAGAGATGACAGCGGATGTCAAGGCGAGAGGCTGCCGGTGATTGATGGACGTCTCCTAGCTCTCTCTCGGGCCCACAGACACCGATAACGCATTTGCATGGCGTGTGTGTGTGTGTGTGTGTGTGTGTGTGTGTGTGTGTGTGTGTGTGTGTGTGTGTGTGTGTGTGTGTGTGTGTGTGTGTGTGTGTGTGTGTGTGTGTGTCCTGCTTGCACTGTCCGAGAGAAACCTGCTAACGACAGACTTGATCCAGGCTTACATCTGAAGGGAAATACGAGGACGTTTTTGAAACGCGAGCACGTCTTTCTTTCGTCCCTTCTTTCTGTCTGTCTATTCACCAACACGTGCGTTTACAAGTAAATGTTTGTCTCCCGTAGACAACAGCCAAATTCTTGTTCTAAATCGATGTGTTGGAACCCATATGTATTTTGGTAATTCCTCTTATATACATGTTCATAAGCTGCCAGTTAATTGCCGATTTAGAAAAAAAATATTTAAAAAACATTTTGGGATATTTTTATGGTATTATCATTTCACAATTTTTTCTCTTCTTTTAATTGATTTAAATATATATACTTTTACTGGTTTCACATTTCTTTTATAAATTGAGAAAATATTTTCTTGCTTAATTTATGAAAAATAAACTTGATAATCGAAAACAAACGCAATTGAAAATCAATACTTATCTAATTTGTTTTAGTGATTATCTTTTTGTCCATTTCTTGTGCAAAGTTTTTGTCCATTAAGAATTTAATTAATACAACTGCGATGGATATTTATCTTTCTTGAAATAAATTTGAATACAAAATGAAGATTCTGTGAGGTATTCTTTCCAGTTTGGGTCTGCAACCAATAATACCAAACAGCTGAGTTGGCATTTAATTAATCTCTTAGCAACAGCAGTAATTATTAAGAACTCGTCCTAGATCGGGTCTTTTAAATAGTACAAACCAAGCTAGCATGAATACTTTATAAGGTCCTAAAGGCTTTTCTTAATAATTATATATATTTAATAGATTATTTCTAATTATTTTACAATAATAAATCCAGTTATATTCTGTTCACGATTTTCAATGGTAAATTTTAGTCCAGATACTGGAATCCGTCCGAACTCCAGTTGATACTCAAACATCAGGTCCATCCTTCATTGAAGTGGACTCACGGAGTAGAAGCAACTAACAATAATCATTTCCATCAAAGTAATGTTTTTTGAGACTTTGCAAGGCTGTTGATAAGAAGCCTAAATTTCTACTCCCTATAGTGCACTACGTTTCTATTCCGTTCTTATCAGGTCTCTGCCGTAAGATGGGAGAGAGAGAGAGAGAGAGAGAGTAATGATTATTATGATTGACTTACTAGTACCGTTGTAGCACAGGTTCAACTCTAAGATGACGACCAAGTCATTACCGGAATTTTTATTATCTTCAAGGAAAAAATACAGCAACGGTGACATTTCTCAGCATAATGAGAATGACAGTAGTTACAGAGAATGGTGATAATTTTTTTTTGTTCATCTTTAAAAAAAAAAAAAGTTCCTGTTATTCCAATC
Organism: Typopeltis vanoorti; assembly: GCF_054136105.1. Classification (NCBI taxonomy): domain Eukaryota; kingdom Metazoa; phylum Arthropoda; class Arachnida; order Uropygi; family Thelyphonidae; genus Typopeltis; species Typopeltis vanoorti. Next base: position 97,633,959 of record NC_143563.1, on the reverse strand, counting down.
AATATGGTGCGCGATTTCTTATAAGTCCCTTCAAATAACTCGCACAGGAATGTTCTTGATATTTCGTTGTTCTTAAACATAAACCAGTTAAAAATAACGATTTTTTCTGTCTCTGGTGCTTCTGTAGATGGTTGATGCTTGATGGCGTTCTTCTATCTATATAATCTACGTCAGTGTTCAAAGTTTGTATGACAGTTTGTAAAAGTTTCGGAATTTCACGTAACTTGTATATTTCGAAACTATATAATTCCCCCCTCTCCCCATATTAAATTGAATTAATTATAACGGAACTGGGTAGTTTTGCTTCCATACGTATTTTCACTTCTTAAATTATCATTTATTTCTCCTGCAGAGACACAACAAGAAATAACTGATGAATGAATTCAGAAAAAAAAACTTTATCTGATTTTAATTTTTAAACAAGTAATACTTTTAAATGTATATAAAATAAGAATAGCCACCGGTATGTTAAAATTTATCTAAATAAAAATTAAAAAATTATAAATATAATAAAATGTTACAAACCATTTTTTTTTCTCATAGTTGTCATTTAAAATATGGTTGATTATATATATATATATATGCATATTTTGTGTCTTTGAATAATGTGCTTTTAATGAAAGTGAAGATAATATAACTGAAAATAATAACATAACATAATTTGAGATAAAAGTAATGTTTATAACAAGAATATATTACCGAATAAACAATACTAAAATAGATAAAATACAAATGTTATTTTTAAATGATTATTCATAGTCTTAATTTCCGGGAGGAGCTTACTCTGAATGATATTCATATTTTTTGTTTTGTTTTGTTTAGCGGTCTATTCAAAGACAGCATGGTCGACATATTTGGGCAGCAATTGTAGATCATTATGACTTTAGCGCTCAAAATATTTTCCATTTGCTTTCTATTTTTTCCAATTCTAGCTACGGTAATTTTTTAAGGTTTTTATTTATTTATTTTATTTTATCAGATATATTTACTACTAGAATTTACTCATCGTATTCATTTATTATTAGTAGTAATAAATAGTATACTTATTACAAGAAAGAAATATATTTATTGTTAGAAGAAATCCTTCTCTCAATATCTTCTTTGCATAATTTTCTATTTCTTTCATTCTTTCCACTTTAGTTTTTTTTTTTTTTTTTTCATATAACAGCCAAGTTTTTGACTATTCCAATTTGCTCAGTATTTGTTTTAGGCTCGTCCTTGTTTCGTTATTTAAGGTCATTAGGTCACTTTTATCGTACGAAAGTTAAGTATACGAATAATTGTGTTGGACTCATGGTGTTTTTCATCTACGTTCATGAAACACTTCATTCTTTTTCATTTATGGGTTCGATTCCCGTCACATAAGAACTAATTGGTCTTATACCGAGATCGGTATGAGACCATTTACTTTCTTGTGATCTAAAAACTAATGACTAATGAATAATCTAAAGATTCCTTGCAATGGTAGTCTCCTAGATGGTAAGTCTATTTTTATTTTATTTTATTTTTTATTAATACTCAGTCCGGAGGTACTTCCTTGGAGAGCACGCAGGCTTCACGGTTCTCTTCGATTTTTTACTATAATGAAAACATAATAAATTAGTATTTGCTGTACTCAACTTGTCTACCAAACGTGGAAATAGAGAGCGTATATAAAATTAATATATTAATTAATTAATATATTTGTTTACTTTATTATTTTTCCCATAAACAAAACCAGTATTTCGCTTCAGATTATTAAGTAGATGTTTTGAGCCTTCGGCATGCAAATCGAATCCTGGATTGAGTTGTGACCACCTTAATCACTTTATTTGTTTCAATTCATTCAGAAAACAATTAAAAGAAACGTACTGCTGATAAATTACTCTTCTATGGCTTTCTTTCAATCTAGGTAGGTAGACGGTTTGAAATACTGTCAGTAGTTTCGTTATGAAAAATAGCACAACTGTAGAAAAACAGACACTAATGGATCTTCAAAACTCTATTGGATAAGCAATAAAAATGTTTTAAAACAAATTCTTTCGATGTTTTCCATTTTTAGGAATGCTTGTTTCATCTTCAGTAGCCTCGCTATTGGACAGCAATTCTTTCATCTTTTCAACATTCATCGTAATAGTTATGAATGAATTCTTTTGGGAGGATTTCAAAATATGTTATTCTACATAAATGCATATGATCATGTCTAAAAGATGGCAGTCAATTTCTGTGTCTATCACAGGGTGTTAGGTCTGACGTTCAGTGCTCGAACGTCAGACATCAGAGTCGCTGTCGTAATACCGGGATTAACCCTCATTCCCATTCAACCATGAAGGTAATGGGTTTTGAACTAATGAAATGGCGCTTCTGTTTGGGAAAAACATCGAGGACATCCTTCTGCACTATCTCTTTTGTTGTTAATCCGTTGTGACAAGTGAACTGAACACATATCAAGGAAATATCTCACTTATTTCGAAATAAGGGCTTGTTTTTGTCAATAAATTTACGCCGAAGTTGTCGAGACTAGTTAATTACCATATGCGAAAGGGAGACAAGCGAGAAAATAAGAACAAAAAAAGGGAAGAAGCAATCTGGTCTTTGTTTGAAAGTGAACCACACCGCTAACAGATCTTGTTAGATTTTTTTCTTTCCTTTCATTCACTGACTAATTCCATTATCTTCCTGCACGACAAGAAGCATATGCTATAGAGGTTCAACCAGCTGCATGCGCGCGTGCATTGTCTTTACCTAATGACCAAATAATTTGACAGATTTATGTATACCGCAGATAACAGCACAATCGATTGGGACTGGCTGAGGCTTAAATATTTTCACATGACCAAGCTACTGGAACAGACTGCTACAGACCAAACCTTCGCACTCTACAGATATGGACTTCTGATAAGATTTTTTTTTTAACGTTTCCTCTTACTGGTTCTGATATTAATTCACCAAAGTGGGAATTCTTATAATTCTTTTTTTTTTCCCCTTTGCTTTCCGTACATTTGATGTTACTTCAGTGTGGAGCTGGATTAGATACTGAATACAAACGCATCTATTTCTATTTATTATTTCACAGTTACTTGTCATTGAAATAAATCAGATACTTTTACATTGACTCTGATCATAACCGTAAAATCAGCTTTGATTTGTAAAGGATTTTTTTTTTTTTAATCTTTATAGTTTCTTCTCCTTCCTGTTTTAAAACTAACTCCCAAGAGTAAGAATATAATTTATTCTCTCCTATACGATGATGTACTGACATTTATCTCTTTCTCGTTTCTCTGAACCGCTTGATGAGATTCCAGTACGGATGGTTTGAAATGCAGACTGTTAAGTTACACGCTTGAAGAAATCTGTGGGAATTCGACTCGCCATGTCTTTATGACGTGGCATTGTACATCTTGCAAATCTTGCAGTTTGAAAGAGGGAACTAAAAGACGCATTGGAACAGAGATAGATGCCACATTTAAAATATTCGATCCTCCAGTATTAAAATAATCAAATTGAATAATTTTATTAGCATTTCTAGCCCTTCGGCTTATGCTTAGGGCTCGAAAATTGTGAGTGCAAACATCACTCCCATTTAAGATAAACGAAAACCTAAAAGTGTTTTAATATAAAGACAAAGCATCCCATATATGTTGAACGAACGTTCCTATACGGGGGAAATATACGAGCGTTTGAAATATGTTCTATTTTTTCTCTCTGTTAGAAAAATCTATACGTGACGCTGATAGCAAATTAATTAATAGCTAGGCGTGCATTTCAATTAAGGCAATTGCTAAAGAAATATGTTGGATATTATTTAATTTCCACTTTTTTTTATAACAAATGATATATCCCTATCTTTTCCTTCATATATATTTTGCAAAAGTTCTTTACGAACTCAAAAATTTAACCTAGGCTGACTGGATGAGCTCTGCACAAATTAATTACCTCATTTTGTGCTTCCTTTGCAACATTGCAAAGGAAGCACAAAATGTACAGTAATTTTTTTCCAAACATTTGCTTTCCTCATGATTTGTTCAGAATATATCACGAGAATCTAAAATAAAGTAATTCGGTTAAACTACCTTCTTTTGATAAAGAGAGCGATACGCGCCGTCTTAAGATCACCCAAAGTAAATATCATGTCCGTTAGGAGACGGCATAGTATCGATAACTTGCCAGAGAGGTTCTCCAATGAACGTAGAAGTGCCTCTAAAGGTATCATTGAACTTGCATACCTTCACAATACGATTTGCTACTTCTTGCAATTATTAAAATTCTGTTAATGTTAGCAGAAATTAAACCAAAGTTTAGTAATGTAACATTTTGAGAAAACAAAAGTTGAATACTAAGATCCTATGTAAGAAAATGCAAGGTACTTATTTCTTTCTTGATTACAGTCGGAAACAGCATCTTTAAATTAAGTCATTTACGGAGATCTAGAGTGCCTATTTCTTCTTAAGTATTAACAGAATAAAGTACATAATTTACGAAATCTACCTGTAAATAAGAAATGATATGAAAACCACGAAGATGAGCGCAGGCTCGAATCAAAAATCACGTGGTTAGCAGATTCTGTATTCATTGCTCGTGTTTATCTTTTATAATTATAAATTCCAATAATAGATTAGTGGATCATTCTTAACAATAAATTGCCTTTGTGATTGTTAGAACGTAGATCAGGAATTTCCAAACAGTGGAGTTATGGAAGCATTACACATGTGTTGCTTTCGCTAAATAATGAAATATATTTTAAATAATTTCTCATCCTCAAGTTACTTTCATTTTTCATAAATTATTATTTGGCTTTTTATAGTATCAGAGTATTAAGTAACTGGCGTACTCTGCAAATCCATCAATGAATTTTTATTGCCTATTAATTATTCGACCAATGAGGCTAATTACTATTAAATTAATTTGTAAATAAAATGTAAACCGAAACATCTCCAATATATATATTTTTTTAATATATATATTGAAAAATTATACTCACACCAATAAAATTTTATTTTAGCTTTTAAATAATAGGTTTCTATTGTATACCAATCTTGGAAGGTAGGAGAGGTTGAATATTAATATTGCCATCAATATTAATATTAATATTGATGGCAATGCTGTAGCCAATGAAGTTCTAACCGAGGATCGGCTATTACTGTTACCCTCCTGCCATGATCAGAGCTTTAATAGCTGAATAACACCTTATGCCTACACTATCCTCTACAGATAACGGGGAAGATGAAAAGCATTCTTGCTTCGCCCCTTTAAGCCAGTTCTTATAAGGATAAGAACAGTCTTTGAAGGTCAATTGTAGTTGACTTGTTTGTAGTTGTTGATTGGTTAATAACTTGATTTGGTGAAGAACTCTCCAAAATTAATTACTTGAATAAGTTGGTGTGAAAGAGAATCAGATGCCCAAATATTCAGCAAGTTGATCACATCGACCTCTAAGATAGTATATATCTTTATAATATAATATTCATAGATAAGAGTATTATGAAAAGATACACTAAAACCAACAATCATTGATCACACATGATTTCCCCCCCCCCTTCATACTTTCTGTAATTGAAAATTGAAAAACGCTTTGGCTCTGGAATATATTTTGAGAAATGCAGTTGTTCGTGAGTTCACGTTAGTTAGTTAACCTTTCACTTTGAAGTGCTTGGCTAATGTTTTATTATTACTATACCTTCTACATTTGTTAAACTGGTTAACGCGAGTTCAGGTTAAATTTTAAGATACCATACGAGTGCAGCGCGTTATGTCGTTTCATTGCGTATATTCTTCTGGGCAATTTGTCTGCTTGGTGAAACGAACATATAAAAAGGCAATGTAAAAAATTAACTGAAATATTTTATTTTTAATGCAAGAATATAGAAACATTTTGCTCTAAAATCAGGCGCCTCCATTTAAAACTAACTCGAATTACATCAAGTAAAGCATGTAATCAGATGGTGATATTGTCTGCTTGCTGTTGGTTGAAACAACACAATAGAATAAAATTGTATTGTGGCCGTTACATAATACTTGATGTTATTTCCCTATAAAATTCATCATTCCTTTGATATTTTAACTTTCTCTGTTACATTTGTTTGGCATTGTCAACGTAGTTTTTAACCGTGCTGTGTCGTTGTCTGATGAAGGAAACATGTGACTTGAGAACACCCCGCAAGTGAAATCAAGCCAGGAATCCACTTTCGCAGACCTAACTAACCACAAAATGGAACTGAAGTGAGTTTCCCCTTTTCGTACGTGGTTTTAATTACCACGCGCTACCCTAAACAACAGCAGAGAGATTTTACATACACGCACACAAGAATGTATTCTTTGAGCCTCTGAAAAGAATTTCCGCTTCCTTTTTGACTTTACTGCGTACACACGCACGCACACAAGCACAGAGGGAACCAAAGAGGAAAGCAAAAGACACACGTGGAAACCTCGCCGGTAATTTCAACGGGATCCCTTCCGTAACGCCGCTCGAGATGTGTTAATTCACTCCCTCTTATTACGAGGCTTAATTGGCACCGCAAGGGAGATGGGTTGTGTAATTACGGGCCGCAACATAGCAGCGGGTCTGCTCTTGTCTTGAGTACTGCTCACTTCCTGCTCAGGTGCTTGAAGCTAACGTCGGGTTCGGCATAGTAATTAGCCCATATCGCGGGTAAGTGGCTTTCTCTATTTGTAACTGCCTAATGTGTTCTAGCAAGACTGGGAAAGGACAATTCCATGCTGCAAAATATCTTTTTTCCCTTTGCACGGAATAGCGACTTCACCCGTATAAATACCGCTATAAGCGAAATATGTGAAATTATAACTTTCCACATAAAATAATAGAAATTCTGGGAACTTTTAAAAATATATAATTCGGTTTGTTGAATGCGTTCTATAAGCAGAAATTAATTTACTGCGCATGAACGATAAATGAAAATAATTCTTATTCGCTAGTGGCAATGAATAGTACAACAATGACTTGATTTTTTTTCCAAAGATATAGCATTTCAGTCAGTCTTTGAACAATGCATATAATGTAGTCGTTTATTATTATTTTTAAATGTTTTAGGTTAATTCTTGACTATCTTCTGCACTAGTAAAAATGTAATGTGCTTATGAAAGAAGCAAAATAATATACCAAGTCAAAATTCAACTTAAAGAATGGAGAGTCCGAACAATGAAATTAAGTCACTTTGGAATAGTTGCATCTTATTATTGAAGCCATATTTTGTATTATCGCAATTCTATAAGAATTGTTTTTCTATTTTTTTATTAATTCTGGTTTTTTGTATTTTATTATTATTATTATTATTATTATTTAAGATCTAATTTTTACATTGTTCGGAAACTCTGCTCTACAGACCAAACATGGAACTTTTACAAGCCACTTCAGGCTTCCAATAAGCAGGGAGGTGGTCTTACACCAATTAATGAAATTCATCTCCAACCTAAAGACAATCACAAATATCCATACTCCATGGGGTTGGCTACATTATAGAATATAGTGGAAAAATATACTAGGACCGAAAAAAACTTTATTAATTATATATCCGCATAATATATTATGGTGCTTTATTTTTGTAATAAAATCAGTACGATATATTCATCCTGATTTATTTAATAAATTCCATCGGTAATTAGTAGCATTTCGCTAACCCACTATCGCTCTTCACCGCATAGATGTGATGTCTAGTAGCTTATCAACATAACATTTCATTTCTTAGTCCAGTTTCTTAAAAAAAAAAAAAAAAAAAAAAAAAAAACCACTCTTTTAGTTCTAAAGACACGGTGATAGGTTACGATCTTTGTACAGCTGCTAAGAATGGAAAAATTTTAACCTCTACCATCTTCAGCCGACCGAGGTCCACTATAATAGTAATAATAGCAGTTTTTATTCTAATTATTTTTTTGTTGTTGTTCCTTGCTTTAATTCAGGATACATGGCACCGTACTAGAGAGAAACACCTATGATAATTTGCTCCCACCACAAATTCAGATCTTGCACGTGTCAGAATTAAACAAATGATCTCGAATATGTTTCCGGGTTATTGTGTGTTACTGAACTTTACTGAAAAAAAAAAAAAACGACTTTATTTTGCTACTGAAAAATGTGCTTTGTTTAAAGATTTGCGAATTGATTGTTCAACGAAGGCCGAGAAGTGTTCTTTGTTGAGGAGTACATAAGTTAGCCAGGAATACGTGTCGAAGGAAAAACGCCAGTCTCACTACTAACAGGATTAGCACAAAAAGCGTACAAGAATGGGCGGTCGTGCGCTCATGTCTTGAACACCTCTTCACCTCGTTCAGACATGGCTAGAGTCAACGTCTGTCATCGTCTCTCTTTCTCTCTTCCATCCCTCCCCCACTCGCCATCTCTCTTTCTCTCTATTTTGTTCATTCAGTCGCTTACTTTGTGTCTCGCTTCTTTTTCCTTTTTTTTATATTTTTCTTTTTTAGCTGACGACATCGGTAGCTACAGTTAATTGAAATCCAATAAGGAATAAATGAGCTTCAACCTTGTTTTCTCAAGCGGGCAGAAGATAGAGAGAGAGAGAGAGACGATTTCTCTTCAACAAAAGGCTTTAATAAAGACAACTGCTTTTAGTAAGAGGTCTTCAGGATTCAGCTGGGGAACGTTACAACGGTTACCGTACACTAAGTCTCAAGTTTGCTAAAATCTTAACGAGTTTAAAAGCTGTCTGTGTTCGTCTATTAAGCCCGTTTATCTAGTTAACTCGGTACACGCAGTCTGCAGTAGGAACCTGGAGGGATAGAGGTCGGGGGGGGGGGGTAGCAGAACTAGGAGTGCGTGCACATTCGTGATTGTGTGGTGACTTCGAAGAGAAAAAAAAACAGAGAACTAAGGAAAGAAAATAAAGCAAAAGTTTGTAACCGGAAACTAATACCAGTTGTAGTTCCGCTTATATTTTTTTAAATGAAATATATTTGGCATTCTCCTGTCAAAATCAGAAAGCTGGAGTACCCGGAAATATTTCGCACCCAATTTCGTCAGTTGCATCTATTTTTTTACGTATTCAACACGAATATTTGTATTACGACATCTACCAATAATCTACAAAAGCAAAGCTAATTGTGATTTTTTAAAACAGAACTTCGGACAAAATAACCTAAATATAGTCAGATTCCCCCCCCCCCCCCGTCATCGGCCTCTACTTTGCAATTCAATCTGACTCGACTCCCCCTCCCCCACATCCATCTAAACGAAAGAAAAAGTGTGCACTGAATTTACATAATTGACCACCGCTGATATTCTTATAACTTTATAACGAATCGGTGCATTTGCATCCATTAAGTTTCTCTAAAAATGCCTTTCATGACCGACCGTCATTTATACAAAGAGTCTCCGTAGCTCAGTTGGTATAGACGAAGCCCTTTGGTCTGAAAGACCTGAGCTCGATTCCCGTCCGTGATGTGAGGAACCTTTATCTGGTCTCTTTCGACGAAAGGTGAGTTAGCCGGTCTCTATAGAGGTAGGGGGTTTATCCATCCGGAAACTTCTGGTTTTTCGTCCCGCTGAACAAGCAAACCGGACTCCCGTGAACACACACGGATCTACAGTAATAAATACTTAACCCCCCACGAGGAGGCTCAACTCGCCCCAATAGGGACGGGGAGGAAACTCCATACGAATAAATAAATCAATAAATTTATACAAAGTGGGTATAAGTCCTGGGCGTAAGTAGGTCTGCTCAACAAAAAGTGCCATCCTGTGGTTTGCTTTCCAGTGGGTCGCCAGTTCCTTTCTGATTGCTTATTACGTGTCCAGGTAGATAGTGACAAATTTCTCCACTAATACTGGGGTACCCTATGGGGATATGAGTGCGAATTTCACATTCTTTCTCCGATATATAAATGACCTGCTCTCGCTGACATCAGATCCTATCCACAGCTATGCTGATGACTCTAACAATTACGAAAAAAAACCTTCGTGTTCCTTGTATACCATTTTTTTAAAAATGATAATAGTAGTTTTAGATGAAAATATATTTACTAGAATGACTTAGTTGAAACGTTTCCATCTCTGCGAGGTGCATGTCGATTTATCAGTGTTTATATTACGACCTGACTTAGAGTTGATTTAGACCAATAGACCAATGGAGCTCATTTCCTTACACTGTGAAAAATGCTCCTACTTGAAACCGAAGACTCAACAGAGAAAAATCACCGTGTCGCATGTTTTCGATATGAACGTGTTCACAGAGATTATAGGAGATAACGCATTTAACGTAATCTTTTCTGATTATTGTTTTAGCTGCTGATGGTGTACGTTAATGATAATAGATTAGAGTTAACACTTCCAGAAGCCTGTTATTATAGGCTGCCAATATTAGTCATCAATCAATTCTTGAGGTGTAATACAATCGATGCAGCTGCGATCAGCTGTGGCTGATGATGTGATTAGGGGAAAAAGGGGGGGGGAGAAAAGAAAGAAAGGTGACGTTGAAAATAAATCCAAGAAACAATACTGAACTCCTTCAGTTGGTGTTCAAATCTTTCACATCTACAGAGGAAATCTACAACAAGAGTAAGTGCGTCCATCCTGAACATTGGTGCAAAACTTGTCATGATTAGATAGTACACCATTGAGATATTGTTGTTTGAGTGACAAATAACGATAGACGTTATTTACCAATGCGGTGTGGATGGAGTTAAGACATTGTGATGTTTCTCCTGGTATCGACCAAGATCCCTTATTACTTCCAAGAAAAATGAGCACAAATTATGTTTGTTGATGTTCAGTGATCCAGTTGAATGTCAACAAAACAAAGCAACCATCATCCTGTAAAGACTGTGGTGGTGTAGCTTAAAGGAATGAGGAGTGATCCCAAGGCATTGCTGATATGAAGACAACACAGTATTTTTGGTCCTTGGTTGAATTAAGAAATCAAATAAGGCCAAGACCGTTCAACATGTTTACCTTCACTAGAGGTAAAGGGGAAAGTATTTCGTTTGTTGTAATTCAAGGGAAAGTCTGCATTTGTAATCGCGATCATGAGACAACAATGTATTCAGATTCGTGAACATACATGGTATGTATGTCATATAATGTTTCTTTTTTTTTTTAATAAAAGGTATTTTTTAACCACATTTTTGGCAGAATTATCAATGGCATATTTTTGTGTAGACTATTATAATTCAATGGATGTGTCCTTTGATTGGAAAGACCTGGGTTCGAATTCCACGTAGGAGCGAAGAACCTTCATTGACTTTTAGCTACGATGTTAGATAGTCTCATTGGGTTGTGTTTCATCCGGCAGTTAACAGACATAATGAACTGGCATCATAGCCTTAGTTGTTTTGGCCGTAAATCCAGAACAACTAACCGATCAGTGGATGTCTACATTGTATCTTCTAACGTTGAAGGGGAAAAAAAATTAATATCTTGAAATAAAACCGGAAAACATCCACACACTCTACCTAAATCTATCTCACTTAGTGATGGCTGTAAAAAAAAAAAAAAAGTAATATACATTCTTCCCACTTAGATGAGTTTGAACCTAGGTCTTCTCCCCCCCCTCCCCAAATTCCAAATACCACAGGAAAAAATGCCTGTTTTAGAGTTTTAGAAATAAATCTGTTAATTTGTTTGTTCATATACTCTTATAATAACTCGACTTGGCTTTGAATGGACTGATTTTAATGAAATTTGGAACTAGAAATCTCTACTAAATTTCGAGTTATTCAAATTGTGGTTTAAATCAGATTAAGTTAGTGGTAAAGTTAGAATAAACAATTCTAAATGACACACATTGAGCGTTACAATGAACAGAGAATAAACGGATTCAATTGGATTATAATTAATTACGAATCATTTCCATACTTTTTTTTTTTTCTATCAGAAGTCGTTTTGGAAACCAACATTTAATTTATTGCACGTATTTACATCAAAAAGGTGCTTTTAAAGCTAACTTGAGCTAATCGCCGTAGTTTAATTAAATATTCTTATCCTAAGCAGTCCTAACCGGTTATGATATGACCCTAGTGAATATTTTCCGACATACCTGTAATACCAATTGGATATTGAGAGGATGAGCTGTGCTTCTTGCGTAGATTAGGTGCATCGTCTGCACCCCTGCTATCACTTCGCTAAATAAACGCTTGGAAATCAATAAGTAAGGCTGAATGATGTCATTGCTTGCATTTTCATGCATAACCGCCCAAGTCCTGAGAAAGAGGGGGGGGAAAAAGAAAGCTGTTAACAGTTCCTGTAGGCAGAAGAAAGAAAGGCTTTAAAAATTCATATTTGAGTGAAGTTTTTTTTCCCCTTTTTTATTCTTGCATTGAATTCCGGTTCTCTGGAGAGCTGGAATTTCATTTCGCTCACTGCATTTTAATGCTTGTTCAACCTTTTGGATATTGATTTTTTTTTCTCTTTGTCGTTAACGGTTAGCTGCTCTCTCTCTCTCTTCCATTCCCTATTAATTCCTCAGTTGGAGGGAGAGAGAGACTGAAGGGTAAAGCAATGTTTAGTGCAAATCGTTTGCTAAAATAATGAACGAATGTTACGTACTGTCTCTTGATATTAATACGAACGACGTGTTTGCGGATGCAAATCCAACATGCCGATCGTGTTAATTGTTGGTGTTGCAGAGAGACTGCGCACACGAAACACCGATCTTTACTGTTTATGGATTGTCATTTGCATTCTCTTCCATCTTTCCCCACTTTTTTGTAGGGATTGGAACCCGATGCTAATCTAAAATTAAAATATCAATTAAACGGTTCCTTTGATTATATTGTGAGAAAGTCCAGGAGTGCAAAGTCCAGTATTCCCGCGTGCATAGCTTGAGAAATAACATATACAATGATTTAAAAAAATGAGGGGGGGGGAGAGACTTTAGTAAATTCAATAGCCAACTGCAAGTTAATTGGTAATTGTAATTTTTCAATGATAGGTAGGATAAAAATTTTATATCATTATACATTAAAAAAAATAATGTACACAGAAAAACCTGTTCTACCTTCAGGATAATTCAACTCTATCTATTCTTATTAATTTATTTTACAATTTTTTTCACCAAAAATCATTTTCAACAATATGTATTCAGAGATCTTCAAAATACAGTATTAAAAAATAAATCAACTGCATTATACTAAAAAATAAAAGTATTAAGAAGTATTATTTAAAAAGAAAAAAAAAGAAATAATTTTCATTAAGAACCTTTTATTATTTTTAATATAGTTCATTTAAGATTAAAATTGTAAACCTAATAATGATGTCATTTATTATGACGTCATCTGCAAAGTTAATATGATATATATAGCAATTCTTAATAAAATAAGATCATAAAATAAGCGATAATAGTTACATATGTTCACTTGGGTTGGTGACGTAATGAATGTTTAAGAGAATTTATATCGATAACCAACTCATTATTAGCCATGAGGAGAGCATGCTTTAATTACATGCCGCTTTGTTGTCGTTTGACATACGGATTATGATGTAGTATTGAATATATGATAACCATTAATTATATACATTTCATCAAGCTTTTAGCTTAATAATGATTATTAACCAGATTGTTAGTATGCTTTTTTAATTATGACGATCAATTACCTGTATAATATGTGCTACGTCACATCCTATCACAAGTTGTATAGTGCGTGCACTCTTATCAACTGATAGGCGGACTGCGATAAGATCCTCGAGTTTTTGCTCGATGACAGCACAGGTGGTGGATTTTCCTGATTATCCCTTCTCCAGGAGACTGGATTACAGTTTGAGTTGCTTTGTTAATCTAATATAATCTAGCCTGCTTGGTTTTAACATTCATAACCAAGGGAAATCTAGACTTATTACAAGTTTACTTTGATCGATTTTATATTACCATTCGACTAACCCATCATAATAATGCACTAGAAATTTTCAATTTTCTGGGTGGGATTGGCACGAAAGGCGTGGATCAGTAAACAACACCACCCTCACATCACTATAGTAATACAAATTTATTAATTAGCGATACGAGACAATCCACAATTGTATTTATTTCATTAGATAAAAACAGAAATCATTCAGTGAAATAAAAAGAATATGCGGTTTCGATTTTTATGAGTGACACTCACGAAAAGTCACAACATAGCACATATTGTGGATCATCTCTTGGATGAGATTAAGTTCTTTTTTTTTTTTTTTTTTTTGGAGAGGGAGAAGAGGTAGGTTTTCCTTCAAGTACCTTCTCTCTATAGTCAGCAACTGAACAGCTCCATCATATTTGCTTTTACAACGATGTGAGAAACCAAACCAAACCATTCTGATGAGATGATATTAAATGTCATGCACTTGACATTTAATATCTTTTGTAAAGGTGCTTGTAAAAGCAACTGCAAGCGAGGAACTCGCATTGCATCAATACTGGAAATTTAATTTTTCTGCTTCTAAACCCATATTATACACATAACGAAAGAAGCATATTTACGTCTTTTAAAAATACAATTTTTTATTCTAGTTTTGGATATATGTCTTCATTTCAAACTAGCATTCTGTAAGAGCAGTAGGATCGTCCCTACCTTATTTTGAAAATCAACACGTGATGTCACTTTAAGCTTTGAATCAGAAGCCCTGTTTTAAAAATCACACTCCCTTTCGGACGTGTATGACTTCTGCATTACTTCAATGGTATCTCTCCCGGGTCTGGCTCCCACTGATGAGACCTCAATAAAGGTCGAAACCGGTCTGGGTAGTGGCCCTTACTATTATGCATTGCATTATACACGTCAGAAATGGGGGAGTGCTTTGCATTATGGGATATATACTAAGGCAAACGATATGAAGTCATTAGCCTCTATATATAAATAGCTCAGAGGTGAATATATTTCACGCGCGAAACTTTGTTTTGCTTCCTTGGGAAAAGGATTTTTCCCAAGGAAGCAAACGTATATCTTTAACGTATGATAAACAACCAAAGGTAAACAACTTTCTACATATACATATATAATGGTGCTAAAAGTTTCAAATGTGTCCAATCTTTTCCAATACGAGATGATTTAGCCAGATGCATTCCGATAAACTGTATTATTAGTTAATCAGTCCATCCTTTGCAGCATTTCACTCTAGAGCCTTATCTTTTAACTAAACACGGAATCTTAAAGCATTCCGTATTCAATTAAATCAGTGTCTTTGTCCTTCTATTTTATTTCATTGTTTTAATAGCAATTCCATCCGCGAAAGGTTGAGAATCTGTTATTATTCTAATAGGGTCTAGGGTCAGATAAGTGAAACAGGAATAAACCCTGCTCCTGAGCAGGGCTGTTCCTATTTTTAGACCTGTAATAAATAAGCGATCTCGCACCGGTACTGCAAACCATGTATCTAATCATAACATCTATAATTTCTGTTAGATTTCTTATGTAGAAGATGTTATTATTCGTTTAAAATATTTTCGTGTTATAACACGACATATCATTGCTTTTTTGGAGACTATTATCAGTTTTAATTTAGTAGTTATTGTCCTGCAATCTGTCTGGATTCCATTAGCTTATACCTGAAGAATGCGATCCTTGAGTGGATTTCTTTTATTCAATCTATTTTAAAAGCAGAAAATATGACGTGTTTTGCAGCCGTAGTTGCATTTTCCATTAATTTCAGTTTTGAAATATTTATTTTTCGTCCTATCTTTCGTTTTATTTTCATACAAAATAAAAACTCAGCTTACGTATTCCTGTTTCACACACAGGATTTCTTTTAACGTTCTTTAGATCAAAGGACTCAATGATGAGCAAAGAGATGAACAAACTCTTTAGAACAAAGAGCTCAATGATGCATAAATTCAATAGTATACGGAATCTTTTCATGGCTCCGTCGAGAGAACATTGGATAAAATGTTGGATTAATGTTGGAAAGGATGAAATGTTCCATAATGCATTTATAAAACAAATAATGGAATCATACAAAGAAAGTGAACATCAGTTTTTTTTTCTTAGTATCAATAAATTATAAGAATTTACTCGATTGTTTTTACTGAAATATAATGCGAACGAATTTGTTACTTGAATTAATTATATACATCAAATATAAGATATTTGGTGATGAAATAAGAGTAAATATTTATATTGAAATTAATCTCCGCTGTTTCCTAGCTCAGTGGAAAGATGACACGTGATTGCTTTTCTTTTTTTAAAGAAGGACATTTTAAACTGATGGTACGTTAACCGGTCTTATTGGAAAGTGAAGGTTTTTACCACCGGATAACTCGGGACATGAATCCCGAAATGGATGAAAATCACGCCTGCGAACATTCAAAGACAGTCACAGTATCGGACTGTGCATCAGGGATCAAGATCCAAGGGTTGCAAAGTAGAACCTGAATTTAGAGATGAGAAATATCTTGTTAAACGGAACTTTTTTGCGGGGAAGGGAAGAACCAGTGGCAGCAGCACAAGTACGATTAATATTCGCTCCTTAAAATATACAATGAATTAATATCTTAGCGCGGCTCCGTGATGATTTCCGCTTGTCTGATATTCTGATCTGCAGATCTTGCTGTGAGAAGTTAAAAGGATTATTAATTTGAGTTGAGTTTTAGCACCGTCTTCAACGTTGAGATATGTTTGCGGTGGGACTCAGAATAGACTTGGATAGTACAGCTTCATAATGTGAAATCATCATTCCCTACTCTGGATGTTGCAGGTTTTCTTCTGATTCCTAATATCTTGGCTTCTTTTTGTATGTGTAAATATGGAGACGTCAAATGCTGTTTGAAATTGAAACCCAAGTGTCGAAAATTGAAATAACTGACCTACTTTGTGTGAGAACCGAACTACAAAGAACAGATGTCTCGCTGAACATATACTATTGGTCTGTTGTCATTCTAGGAACTCCACATGTTTACTGTTAGTCTTCTGTTTATGAAAATATCTAATAATATCGTTCTGCTGGCCCTAATGCGAATGGCTGTTTAGACATCCTAAACTGATGACGTCTAAGTATTTCTGCTTAGTACTTTATCTTTACCGCAATCTGCGATTCTCCACTGTGATATGGGGGTTGTGGTATCTATCTCTAACGGAGGGAGGAGTTACTGACTCAGAGGTGAAAGAGCAGCTTCTTATTTTGTCCCTGTAAGTATTGAAATCTTTTGACTTAATCTTATTTGCAAATGTCTTTAAAGTCACTACAAGAGTAAAGGAAACATTAAGAAAACTGTTGACGTGATCAGTCATATTTCGATTTTACAAGATCGTTCTTTGCCATTTCAAAAAAAAAAAAAATAATAATAATAATATCGCATGTGTAATTTGTTGTTATTCTACACGAGCATTCTCCATGTATAATTCGCTACGAACTGAAATTCTTGACATTAGAAGACAGTATAATCGATTCTTAAAATTAAAAATATAAAGCTTTAATTTATAAATTAAATTAAATATAATAAATAAATATGAAAAATAATTCATTCATAGAATTTTATTAAATAATTTTACTATTATAAACACCTTTATTTATAATACACCTTTTATTTATTACTATAACTTTTATATTTAAAACAATATCTATCCAACTATGATAGTGGATTATACTGTAGCCAATGAAGTTCTAACTGAGGTTCGGCTATTACTGTCACCCTCCTGCCATGATCAGAGCTTTAATAGCTCAATAACATCTTATCCCTACACAATCCTCTACAGATAACGGGGAAGATGAAAAACATTCTTGCTTCGTCCCTTTAAGCCAGTCCTTATAAGGACTATGAGAGTGACTGAGAGGAGAGAATCGACTGTGAGATGCGGAGATTAATACACTTGGAGGGTAACAGATGGCACTGCTGAACCAATGAAGTTTAACTGAGGCTCGGCTGTTGCTGTTACCCCCTGGGACGCAGACATTCGAGAGTTTGAGTTCGCTCTCTTAAGGTTTTTGCCTTAAGGGAGCAATTTGAGTCTTAGGGAAAATTGTTCTCCGGCAGGGCCCGATGAAGGGCTTTGTCGGTGAATGCTTTTCTTCAGAATATGAGCGGTGATGGTGTGTGGGTGGAAGGCCATCACTGAGTGGAGTCAACGCTGAGATGGACGGTCTTTCGTCCACGATTGAGTGGCCTAGGGATCGTCCGAATTTTTAGAGACGGCTTTACCTTTAAATATGGCAATGCTGTAGCCAATGAAGTTCTAATTGAGGCTGGGCTATTGCCGTTACCTTCTTGCCATGATTAGAGCTTTAATAGCTCAATAAAACCTTATCCCTACACTGTTCTCTACAGATAACGGGGTATATGAAAAGCATTCTTGCTTCGCCTCTTTAAGCCAGTCCTTTTAAGGACTATGAGAGTGACTGCAAAGCCACCATAGGGAATTTCTGCCTTTTGTAATGTCTCTGTTACTCATACTGAGGATAGCGTAGTCAATCGAATTACGCATGTCGACAAACATGCAGATATCGAATTCTTATAGGTTTAACTACTTGATTTTATGGGTGTCAGGGTGAAGTTATGTATTTTTGGCTTCTGTAGGAGTACTCCCGTCAAAATTTCAGAAATGGGAGTCAAGGAGATATGATAGAGACATACAAGCTAGTAAGGGGGTTCTTATAGATACCCTGGAAATTTTGCAGCTCATGGCAAGTGGGGAGAACTCGCAGTCATCCCTGGAAGCTGAGGAAGGGTGTGAGGTTCTTTTCATGGCGTGTAGTAAATGAATGCAATACGCCGCCAGTAGACACTGTGTGCATCTTCGTCGAATGTTTTTAAGGATATGATAGGTAGACACCAAGGAATTATCTCTTCCACGTTCTTTCTTCGATGAGTCCCCGACTTCCCGGAGGTGCTTATATATAATAATGATATGTATAACATTAACATAAAATGCAAAAGTGTTGGTAATGTTGGCAATATGATAAATTTTTTGTAAACTAATATTTTGTGTTAATTTATTTTGACATCATTCATCAAAGCATAACTAATTACGAAAATTATGAACCCAATCTTTTTAATAACCTATATTAGACAATGCCTATTAGAACAATACAGCAATAGGAAGTAATGAAAACAAGTATCATGTAATTGAATAGTTGTGCTTTGCAACAATTCGGTTGGAAAAGCATTCTAACAATGACGTATGCGTCATTGTTTAAATTTGTATTGTTGCAAGAAATTGTTTGACAGAAGTGCGAAACAAAATAATTAGTTTAATAATTTTTGTTTTTCGAGCTTAACATATTTTATAGATGCGATTTAATCGTATTAACAGTGACGTGAGAAAGAACAAAATATTCCTCTTGTATTAATTATGAAGACCGGGAAATAAATCGTCTCATTTGTAAAATGCCAAACACGTTACAAATCCTTTTAGAGCAAAGAATGGAATAAAATATTGATATTTGAAAACTTTACGACATCGGAAACTTCCCTCAGGAGAAATATGTAAATTGAACGCTTTCCATGTAACATCACAGCATCAGAAACTTTGCCGCAATTATACGGAGAATTGCACGTGGTCACGACAGTAATAATTTAATGTTTTCATCATTTTACAGCAAATCTTCTTTCAGGCGGTGACATTGTAGTCACGAGAGGCAAAAAAACCCATTAATCGGGTTGTTAGAGGTGGATCTTTTGCGCTGGGAGTTTAATCTGATAAATGACGCTGACTTAAGGTTAACGAAATTGTTGTAATGACTTTTTAAAAGGAGTAAGAGAAACCACCTCTGATGCGTAGTCAGATCATAGAAAGATGATAAATTCAGTCTTAGGAAACTATAAATAAACACAAGCTGTGCTACATAATGGTCAACGAATCGCCTGGGTTTGTAGTTCATTATGAAAAAAAAGTCCTGAAAAAACGTGGAATGTTTGTATTGTGAGTTTTTTTTTTTTTTTTTTTTTTCAGAACCATCGTAATTAATTGTTTGGGATGTTTTTCAGATGTGTCTGCGCATAAATAAAAGGACTATTAACTCATTCTTGCACCCATGAGAGATCTTTTTTTTTTTTAGTTGCAAAAAACATTGAATAAATTGTTATTCATTCCAAGCTAATTAATTTTTAAATTAAATAAAATAGAAAAAAAACTAACCGCAAATAAGTACAACTTATTTTGTGTGTGTCACGTAATTAACGTATGAAATTATTTTAAACAGTTAATTGTACAGTCTCTTGTTGGAATATCTAAAAGAAATTTTAGGAAAGAAAAAAAAAAAAGTCCAGTTGTCACTAAAATACTGACTTGGTTGTTTTCCTATTCCATATTTCATTTCCAGAAACCACCAATAGGCGTTTACAGACGTTTAATTGAATTATTTCAATTATATCAGCATGTTTTGGACAGATGCTTCAAGTTTTTCTGTATAAAAATTTGAGAGTTCGTTTTTGTCATGAAATTTATTCTCAACGCACCAACAAAAGTGAAAAAAGTAAATAAATAAAACTAACTGCGCCTTCCGAGGTCTCAAAAACTGAACCTTTAATTTAACAAAGAGATATAATTATTCAAAATCTGGAGAGATGCTGTTTGATTTGTAACAATATTGTGCGTTGAAATACTAGCTTGTCTACAGAGTTATACGTATGTTGTTAACAATGTAATTTGTGGTCTCATACATCCGACGTTTTCTTGGGTAATATTTTTATATTTTTAATACCTGCGTGTGCAAATTTTATAAGTTAATACTGGTACTGAAACGCCCATAGGCGTTATCACCGAAGATCCCAGCTATAAGAAGAATGGGGATGCGCTTCGGTAATTGCGATGATGACTTAATCTGATTGAGCGTCGGTAAAGGAAGCATTTCTTGAGTGTATTCACATTCCTTAAGGATAACTTGTCCACTTGACTATTTCCCACATTCTTGTATTTATGCGTTCACCAAGGGGGTAGGGGGGGGGCTCAAGCAATATAAGTATGCCGTATACAAGTATGGCTTGTTTCGTTGCCATTAATTCATTATGGAGGAGAGTTGGATCCTTGAAGGTACAAGGATCCAACATAAACTGCTAGAAAACCATCTGAACTTTTTCTATTATGATTCTTAGGAGCAACGAATTTGCTTTTGCTCCACAGTGCAGGCAAGCGTCAACAATCAGAAATACAACAATCAGTCATCAGATGTCATCACTAGAAAATGAATTGAAGTCACGTGGTTTAAACCTATCGACTGCAAAATTGGTATCAGTTATTACGTGTAGACTTTTCCATAGTGCAGCCTTCGTTGTTACAATTTCTGAGGATGGCAACAGCGCGAGTATCTGTATATTAAGACAGTCACTTGAGTTGTTCCTCCATCGTTCTATCCGTTCGGACTTGGGGGCTAATAGCATACGGACTTTTCAGCTAAAAGTGAGTTATAATACGGTGGTAGCAGAGTTTTCAACCTGCTAAAACAGAAAAATTGGCTTGAAATTTAGACGCAGTTAACAGATAGAGGATAGTCGCTTCGGCCGTAATTCATCATTTGTTGCAAATAAAGCAAATTTATTATTTCTGAATATGTAAAGATTTAGTAACATTGCTCACCTAGTTGTTGGCCACATCATCATTGAGAAAACCAAAATATTTTAAAATAACATGATACTCTATGTCTATGTAGCACTTCGTGACCGAAGTGCTACATAGACATAGAGTATCATGTTATAGTGAGGGAAAAACTATCATATAAAGACATTCCATATGAGCTTATATATATGGAAGATGTGGAAAAAGATTAGGAGACGGAATAATTACCGATTAAGGCTAACTTCAACGTCTTGGAGCAGAAGCATTAGTTGTAATGTAATTATATTTAAAATTAGCGATTAAAATGATTAAACAATGAGAAGAAAAGAGACTAACAACAATAATCTTTGGTTATACCAAACGAATTACTGTGGCGCAGGTTTTTAATAACGCATTATTTTCTTGATTTTTTTTTACAAAGTCACAAACGGGTATTTACAACTACGGTAGTACAGACAACGGTGACAACAGGATTTGTACACCACTTAATCTAAGCCAACAAGAGAATAAATTCTTCGTTCATCACACATTGACTGTCTATTTACACTCGGGTCAACACTGGAGCTGCCAACAATATAATTACCTCTTGCTTTCTCCATTTAGTCACATGACTCCGGCGACAATTGAATCAGGTTTAATTGTCATTTGAACATTAGTTGATCATTCATTGTTGAACAACATCACTAACAATACATAGCATTTATAATCAACTTGAACAAGTACATTCAATAATCATGAATTTCATTATTAACAGAAATAAATTTAACTGAATTTTATATTAACTTTTGGTTAATTTAAATAAACAATATAATCTATTATACAGTTTAATTTATAACTATATTATTAAAATGTTTTGATAAATATTAAGTTTAAACATTATACACCATTTTTTATCTAACTACAGACACACTTAAGGAAACTAAATTTATATTCCATTAGTTGATTTACTTAGTTCGTTAGATTATGTAGCTAATCTAGATTAACTAACTAACACTGTTGTTCCTCAGTCAAGTGTTGGAAATCGAACTAAACAAAGTTGGCTTTTCTTAGCACTATCGTCATATTCTTCATGTACTGTAGAGTTACACATTGATCGGTTATTGTATGCAAGAGTTTTGAAACAATAATATACGTTGAAATCCCGGTTAATAAGCAATTAAAATAGTTAAATATAAATGAATAGTATGAGACCAAATCGTGTGAATGACTAAGCAGGAATCAGAATGCCAAAGGCATTTCGAACAGCTAAATGACTTCTACACTTTGTAGCTACTGATATGCATTTGTAGACAGTCATCTTTATGCCTTAGTCATTCGTGTTAGGGCAGATGATTGATTACTCTCCGATGTGAATATTATTAAAGCAGTGTAGTCTAATTATAACAATCAACAAAAAAAGAATGAACTTTCAACAATTACACATGTTGAAATAAACAATAATTAAAAAAGAAAGTAAACGTTTGGTTGCTAGGTAACAGTATTTGGCAGCTCCAGAGATGACGTATACAAAGCCATTTAATATGAAGAGAAGCAGTTCTCTTATACCGTTTTGCAGTCTGGTTTTTTAACGAAGTGTGATCATCAGCTTGAAACATAATGTTGCACATAAGAGTATTGCTAGGCCTAGGGCCAGAAAGGGGAAAATACAAAGCATCATTCGTGGTATTATCGACAATCACTTTCACTGGCATGAAAAGATCATCCAATTATAGCCAAGTTGCGTGTTTGGCTGAAGTTCCGTAGTTTTCTGGGCAAAGCTGCTTTGGTGGAAGATGTAGAACTCCACCTTTCTCTCTGGATGGGAGGGGCGGGTTTTCTGGCGAACACAGATGAAATTACAGCTGGTGCTCGCAGTAATTACTCTCACTGTGTCTACTGCCGGGTGTTCTATCACGTGTATACACACACTCACACACAGATGCGCGCGCGCACGCACACACACACACACACACAAAGAGACTGACAGAGAGAAAGAGAGAGAGAGACAGATAGGATGTGTTTATAGAGGGAGCTTATAAAGCATTAGGGAGGGAAGTTATACTTCCACTGAAAAGTTACTTAACAGCATTTGGCATTTCATAAGTTTCTAATGGATGAGTTGCAAGACTGAAAGTAAGATTATATCCAATGACATGAAAAGTTTTGATGAAGAGCCACTTAAGAGGTCTCTCAAGTATCTTCTCGCTTCCATAATCTGTCTTTCGTGTCGTGCTCGCATGAATCTTTAATTCTTTGGCTACGCAACCATTTGTCGCGAGTAGTTTTTGGTTGCGATGATAAAGGGAGGAAAGAGCGTTGGATAAACCACGTGGCACATTCTTGTCTTACTTCTCTCAAGTTCACTTGGGGAGAAATTTACAAAGTTATTTTACACAAGGATATGATTTCTGTCATTAGGAGTCTAATGCACTTTTCTTCTATCTCCGTCCGCGAATTAAGATGGAGCTTTGACTGCTTCTAAGTAAATATGCGCTCCGTCTGTTGAGGGGAGGTGGGATGTCTAATCGTAGTTTTGCATGGTGAAACTAGTCGAACACACACACACACACACACATCGCTGACATCATTTTTAGAACTTTATTGTTCGAAAGGTGTTTGTTGTTGATCTACACTACAAGACAGGAGGTGCGTAACTTCCTGTTGGCTCTACCTACACTTCCGGTTGGCCGTCGAATCAACTCAGCTGATAGTACTCGGGAGAGGAAAACTCGCTGGCCAAAGTGAGGAAGTTGAACTCGCTCGTGCCGCATGCGTTGTTGGTGTTGGAGTAGTTGTCGTTTGAGTCGTAGTAGTTGTAGTTCATGTCTGTCTCCACCGAGCACTGTCCGTTGTACTGGTCTGATGACTGACCGTAGTTGGGAATGTGGGCCGTGTCGCCTACGGAACCGTTCATGTCGTAGTAATTTGTGGTGGATGTGAAGTTCTGCTTCGGTACGGTGGCGCTGTAGTCGGGCACCCTATTGCTGCTGCTGTTGCTCAAGTCGTAGTAGACTGTCTGCGAATTGTCCTCGTAACCGTCCGTGCGGTAATTGTTGTTGTAACAATAGTTCTCGTTGCCGATGTTGTTCGGCACGTATTGGTCGCCTCCATTCATGGTGCTTGCGTCCTGCTCGTATCCGTAACCTCGAGTAGCGGTTCCGTAGTCAGGCGTGGCTCCCCTGTAGTCTTGCATGTAATGATGTGACTGAGTAGGGGAGAGCGGTTGGTTTGTGAGCGGCTCCATACCCCCGCTGTACGAATACGACCGCGACATGGGTTGCATGGAGGACCTCTGTTGCACAGACGGTCCGGCCATTGACATACTGTTGCCGCTCATCTGAGTCACGTGGTCCTGTACTGGGTTCACGTGCTGTGTCGGACACACAGACGCTGTGGGTTGGCCGCAACCGTTGCTGGGATGCTGGTTGCGGGCGAGTTGGTCATGGGAAGGTCCAGACGGCGGGTAGTAGAGAGGAGACTGCGAGTGGGGAGTGCTGGTCGTGTAAGTATGCGACATATTCATGGAGTAGCCGTTCTCCATTGGCTGCGGGGATGAGTGCATGGCGGGTGGCGGAGGTGTCCGATAGCAGTACGATGGGACCATGGTGGGTGATGCACCGCGTGTACTTGGCTGACCGTACCCAGTTACCCCGACGCTACCGTCAGGAATGTAGGGTCCGGAATAGCTCCTCGGACGATGACAGTTGGATGACGAAGACATGTGACTTGGAGGATTGATGGTGACGTAGTTGCTGCTGGGACTGCCCGGAGCACCGTTGTTGGGACTAGGGGAACAGTTGAGATGGTTGCAGACGGGACTGCAGTAAGGTCCGCTGTCGATGGGACACAGTTCGGGCATCTTTCTGTTCGTGGGTGTGAGAGAGCATGCGTTGCGAGTGGAAGATGAAGTCGATGGGCCGATATGTCCGTTGGTGATGCCAGTGCACATCCGGGTAGTTTTGTCGTCAGCGCTGGCTAGAGTTGTCGATATGAGTGACCTGTCACTGTTCGTAGATAGCGGGACGCCTGTGTCACCTTTGGGAGATTTGAGGTCACCGGGAGAATGACTCTTTCTTCCGTGCGATGCTGCAACTGGCGATACGTCTGCGTTGGTGGCAGCTGCTCCCGACAGAGAAGAGGGAGAATGGTGATGCTGCTGAGATACAGACTGTTCCGAATCCGAAGAATTCAGGCCGACAATACTTTCAGACGTAGCCGGTGAGGAAGGCTGCCGGCAGCAGCCGTCAGCCGACGTGTCACTTCCGCTGTTAGACGACGATTTTACGCGTTCCTTGCTTCGTGAAGGCTGCTCCGGACTTCCCACGGATGACGACGTCTCCGTCGCTGACCTGTCGTCGGCGTTCGAGTCCTTGTTCTCCGTTTCGCCTCCGTTGACAGTAGGCGTTCCTCTGCTGCCGCTGCTTGACTCACTACCGTCACCATTGCTTCCGGAACCGTTCTTCTCGTCCCCGTTTTTGCTCATCATTGTCTGCCGCTTGTGCTTCATGCGTCTGTTCTGGAACCACACTTTGACTTGGCGTTCAGTCAAGTCGAGAGACGCGGCGATCTCGATCCTTCGGGGTCTGCATAAATACTTGTTGAAGTGGAACTCCTTTTCTAGTTCCAGTAGCTGAGTGTTGGTGTACGCAGTTCGCAGCCTGCGAGGCATCCCATTGTCGGTATTCTCTGAAAAAAGAAAAGAAAGAGAGAAAACACAACAATAAATAACACATCAAAACGTAAATCAATCAACACATAAATTCAGTAAGTTCAGCTCAATCAACTCCTTTATTGCTATTTTGAGTAATTAACAATTAAACCTAATGCGGTGCTTCATTAAGGAGAAAGTCCCAATCTCTGCAGGGGCCACTTAATGTTATTTCAATTCGAAGTGGGCCCAAGTACAGAAAAATGCAACTTGCACATAAATCAAGGGTCTTATTAATACTAATTAATAAAGTAAATATACTTATAAAGCGATTTGGAGGAAACCGAATGGGGGAAATGCTCCGAAACAGATTAAGTGGTCTATCTGAAATCAGTTTTGCGATTTCAGTATTCATACGGGTGAATATTATTTTAATCAAACCATCAGTCGAAATAGATGGGATAAGTAGAAATGAAAAATCTACTGGTTTCCAGATACGGATTAAAACTTGAATATTTTTAGGATAAATGTGGGGGGGGGGGGAAAAGACTGATATATTTTCGGGATATTTTTAAGAACTTAGTTCGATTTTTCACCAATAACATTTATTAAATTAATATTAATATTCTAAAACATGTACATAATAAGATTCGTTTTTTTTGCAGATTTACAATGATAATCACAATAATAATAAATAAAAAAACTTGCATCTAAAAATACATTATTTTGAATTAAAAATGCAATTACTGAATATTATTAGTTGTATTAAACAAAATATATCTAGGAAAATAGTAATGTAAATAAAGAACGGGTTAGAGAGAATCAGCTGTTGAGAACAGTCCTAGAAATATTTATTTGATCTCTTATCATATCACATTTCAAATTTAATTTTTATTATGGAGTCTCTTTTAGGAAGATCGTTACTTTAAACTGAAATGACGCGCGGATACTGAATGTTTGTAATCTATTATTCATCTAATACTGCAGTATTATTCTAGACGAGATTGTAATTATGGCCAACAACGACTCCAAATACACTGGAAACCTGCCATACAGAGAAATGGATTATTACAGACACCAGTTAATACGTATTTGAGTGGTGTTAACCCTCCGGTTAACTTCGATTTACATGCCCACTTTAATGACATTAACAGATTAGTTTTGGAACTTGTGGCAGTTCCTACTCTCCCTCATTATCCTAAAGCCAGTTTGTTGAGAATCGGAACGGCATTAGTCAGAAAACTGCGGAATCAGAAGTTTAGGCGAGTACTAAGTGAAGCCTACGATCCCAGTACAGATTATTGTATACAAGTAGGAACCCCCTAACGTAATCACTTCATACGGAGACCTCCCCTGGCTTCAGTCGTAGTCTCCTATTACGGAAGTAACGTCCGCTGTGTTAATCCTCCTCACCAAATAAGCTCATCTCACAACAGTGGCTGATGTTTCGCAAAACGAGACCTCTTAATTCCGGACTGGGCGTTCTTGATGCCACAAGTTCTTGAATCATCCGATTCCGGAATGGTTCTGGAAATCATGTTTTATAATACTAATGCTGGTTTTAGAATTTTCTTGAATTCATGTTAATTTAGTTCTTAAAATCATGTTAATGTCTTCTTGAACTCATGTTAATTTGATTCTTGAAATCTTGTTAATGTGGTTCTTGAACGTTCTTAAAATTATGTTGATGTGGTTCTTGAATGGTTCTTAAAATCATACTAATGTGGTTCTTGAACGTTCTTAAAATTATGTTAATGTGGTTCTTAAAATCATGCTAATGTGGTTCTTGAACGATTCTTAAAATTATGTTAATATGGTTCTTGAATGGTTCTTGAAATCATGTTAATGTGGTTATTAAATTAATGTTTCTTGAAATGGTGTTAATTTGGTTTTACGTGGATTCGGAAGTCGCGTTGAATGGCTCTTGAAATCATGAAAGTCATATGAACATCTTGTTCTGGAGTGGTTCTTGCAACCATTCCATAACGAGATATTCCATTTCAGAGCCTTCGGATCTTTTCCTGAATTTTTAGAATATAATTTTTGCAATTATTTATAAGCAACAATGTGATTTACAACTTCCAATTATTCATCATTTGTCTACATTTGACACTTATTTATAATAAAATGTTCATAAAACTGTTGTTTTCATTTCGTAATTTTCTATTTAACCTCACTAAGTACGCACATGGAAGTCATTAAAAGTCAAGCATACACCTCTTTCACTTCTCCTGTGCTTCTCCGAAGCAATCATTCTTCATCGCTAGTTCCCCAAGAAAACAAGCTTTCAAAAATGCAAGCGCTTCTTGATCTTCAGACACTCTTACTACCAACGCCATCTAGCGAGGCTAATTGATATTTTTGTAGAAAGGTTGTGCAGATTTATTTTCGTAAAGTAGGAAATAACACAGATTAATTGCTGTAGCTCTTCTGATTCTCGCTAACAGACTTGACTCTTTACCAAGATAAAGGATTACACTTTAGTTATCTATTGTTGACATTTCACTTATCATTATTGTGATTTTTCCCTCCATTTCGATAGTAGTTCAACCACTTAACCATGAGATGTAATGAAATTTATATTCTTTATTTGAAAGATAGTACGGTAAACATATAATCATACCTCAGTTAGAGTCATTCTTTTATTAATTATTTATTCTTTTTACCTTCGTTTTTTATTTTATTAATTAGCACATTACCGTGGACAAAACGTACTTGCAAATGAAGGCTTAAATTCTTAGGTATCATGATAATTGTTCTATTAGGAATTTATCATCATTGTTGTCAATTGCAACAATTGATCGTAGTGCATTATTGTATTAATTGTTGTCACACTATCAGCATTATTATAAAAAATATGTATTGTTAACTATAGTCTGATCAATAATCAACTGCAGATAATTCATATTGAATATAATTTCGGAATTAATTGTTTTCAACAAACAAAAGCACCACGAATTAGTCACAGAAAGAACCAAAACATTTCCGAAAGAAGAAAAATAAAAGTTCAAAGCTAAACGGGAAGTTTTCTTAAAGTTTTCTTAGTAGCTGTATAAGAAGATCTCCCAAAAGGGAGCGTCCTAGTTAGTAAGTAAAGGAAAGGAAAATGCATTCTCTACAGGAAAGCACTGAAAGCAAAAAAATCCTTTGGGATTTTTTTGATTGGCAGAGGGCTTTCCTGTAGATTGCTGTAGATTTAACAAGAAATTTTCTGTCTCTCTCTCAAAAAAAAAATAGATAAATAAAACACTGCAGCACAAATAGCACGAGCGTGTGCAGAGTCTACTTTACATTGGTTACTTATAAAGGAAGTTAAGCGTTATGCAAGTCGACATAAAGGAAATATGCGAATAAAGAATATGAAATGAGTTTAAACATGGTATTCAAACTGTAAAACAGCCTTAAAATAAAATTTAATGTTTGGAGATTTTAGCACGACAGTGTTTTTCGTTGGTCATGCTAGATTCATACGAAAAAAAATAAATTTTTCGTATGAAAAATAGCAGTAGCTATTTTTCAGCCTAAGCGGAGTTCCTCATTCTCAGATGAAGGGGTTAGATTTTTCCTGGAAGCTCAGATATTTTTATATGGGAAGTACTAGTAATTAATTTACAGCTTCTCAAGAATCAGATGAATCATTTGTTTTAGAGCTAATACTTCAGAGTTGAACAGCACTTCAAAAAATTGCACTTTGCCGTCATCTCTCCAATAAGAGAGTTAATCATTGGAGTGGGGTGTGTTGCGGTGCATTGTTGAATACTATTGTTAGTAAGAATAATAATTGAAAACCCCAAGGTCTTAAGAAAAAATAGAGCAATTTGCATATATTAACTATAAGAACAACTGTGGCTGCATGGGTGTTAGGTATAACGCAGCATTTATCCAGTTTTTTTTTTTCATAAGAAAAAATACATTTTTTTTCATATCTGCAGTAGTTGTATTAGGAGTAGCTATTTTCATCCGCAGCAGACTTCCTCATTCTTAGAAGAATGAGCAGTTCCGCTAAAGAACAAATATATTAATATTTTTTAATGTATTTATTCTTTTCATCCTCAAATTATTCAAAATACGTTGAAATGAAAGTGATTATTTTTCCAGCATTTTCAGTACTTGGAACTTTAAACCACGATGTTCATAAATGAATAATCCTACTTGGTAAATTCCAGCACATTTAGTGGGAACTCAGTAGGACGTTGAAGGTCACGTGATTGCTTAGAATCCAAAGTCGCAACTAGACATATATTAATATATTATCTTACATAGCAAAAGGGAGAAATTTGAAGGGGATGAAAGTGAAGGGGGGGACGGTTGAAAGCAGTGGCTGCTTTCTGATCGAAGATTTAAAGAAAAAAAAAAATACTCTCGGTACAAATTCCTCTTTTGGTCACGTGGTTGGTGTTAAGCTCATTTGGAATGTAAATGAAGCGGAGTGTAATTTCCCGCCGCCGACTAATTTATGCGGCTGTCAGGAACAGGTGTCATTTATCGATAGCGTCCAGAGAAGAAAAGTTAAACCGAACCCATTTTGTCTTCTGATCCTGTTATCGTCAAAGCCAGAATCTCTTTCTCTCTCTCTCTCTCTTTCTCTCTCTCTCCAACAGTCTTCGGGGAATTTTATTGCATTTTTTCTTTTTCATTTTCTTTCTTTCTTTGCAAAGGAAACAAATATAACGGTAATGTAATTGTAGGGATGGTGAGAAAATCCAGTTTGGCACCACTTGCAATATCTTTACGAATATCGCGATTGTTTTCGTACTTTAGTAGCGGTTGGTTCCATTCCGAATGATTGTTTCGGGTTTTCGTTTTTTCTTATCTTTTTTTTTTTTTTTTTAATTTCGATCCCACCTATTTAGAGATTTAATCTGTCACTTAAGATAGAAAAAGAAAGAAATTCGTCTTGAGTGGAATGCTTATAAGATTCAGAGGGTCAAGCTAACATTGTTAAGAAATTGCCTTTTAGGCAATACTTTCGTTGAGCTTCGAAGGCATTTTGAGTATTTGAATTTAATTCTACGTTAATTTTCAGTCGACTAATGCATTACAGGACGAAATATCAGTAGGGAAAAACTTGAGTTGACGATCGATTTAAATTTACAAACTGCAGATGTTGAAACTTCTTCAGCGATGAAATATAAAGAACCCTCTTGTCTTCACTAATTAAAATGCTTTAAAGAAGGAAATGGTTTAAAAATTAACGTAAAATTCTGTTTATTTATTTATTTACTCATGTAAACTAAATATGCATCTTTCCACAAAAAAAAAAAAAAAAAAAAAAAAACTTCCATCTCCTTAGAACAATTTATGAAATTTTTCATTTTGGAGTATATTGTGAATTCATTTGAATTATTTTGCTTAAATACAACCAAGTATGTCCAGTCTGCCAATAGTATGTTCAGTAGTCCTCTGATATCTTTGTTATCTCCGCATGAAACTGGCTAACTTACCTTTAGTTGAAAAGCTCATATACAAGTCCGGATACTTTGACGGAATCAGACAGCAGACTCTCTCTGTAATCCAGAGGCACATGTCTTTCCTTCAAATGCCCACGAGATACTGTGAATTCAGAAATATGCAATACTTTGATTGTAGTGTTACCTTGACAACAACAGAGCCTATTGTTATATGTTCGTATGGCAACAATAGCTTCTATGAAACAATGAAAGCTGAACTTGTTTGCCATGAAAACGGCACCATCTTAGTGCGTGTTTCTCATAAGCAAAATCTATTGCTATGATCGTCAAGAAACCAGAACCATTTATTATACATATTTAGAATTTGTTTTTATTTTATATTTTTTATATACTTTTTTTAGATTCTTTAATATTTTAGAAAATATTAGTAAGTCGTGAAGAATATATTGGACCACGAATAAAGAGATACAGTTATTTAAGGAAAAATAATAACATTAGCTGTTAGAACGATAGAGGAAATAATGAGAATAATACTCGTGAGATGGCGATATTCAGTAATTAAAATTATTTATAGAAATACGTACCGCCTGCTTTGATGCGGAAGGTTTTTGGGTACAATAATTCCCTAAAATAGACGGCCTAAATATGGAGTGTTGTGGAACCAGACAACGAACGAGACATATAGAACGAAACAGTAAACAAAGAGAAATGCGATAGCCTATAAATAATAAAACAAGTATAAAATGGTATTAGAATAGACGTGTAGTTACAATAGATATTAATGAGTTATGTTAGCAATGGCTACCGCTAGATGGGAAAAAAAGATCAGATTTCAGCTTGTTAGCAACAATGTATAAGCAACAATTAGATCGTTTTGTACGTCGTAACTCATAACGTTTATGTCAAGCTTGGATGTTTTGTGTGTTCTAAATTAACAATCAAATATGGAAGTGATTCATTGCGCAGGCTCAGCGGATCACCTCCATAATCGTTCGTATTTTTAATACAGCACAGGTAACTACTATTCATAGCTCGATCATTTTGCATCTTCACTGTGTGCAATTAGTATTTGCCACATGTAATAGAAGACAGCGGATATTTTTACGCATGCGAAAAGAAGTCCTAAAATATGTCAGTTTTTGCATTTACGTAGTGACTACACCTCAAAATTGCAAATTTTACGAACAAATTTTTTCAATTTAATTATCAGAGAGTCTTTTTTATGTCTTGCATCCTTTCGAAGACCTTTTCTTTTTTCCCCACTATTTTCGTCTCCAGACATGACAGAAGACATCTGAGGGAGGGTTTTGTTCTTGCCAACAAATACCAGACGTATCTATCCCAAGCCCGGTGACCTAAGAAAGCCGTAAAAGAGGAACACTGCTACTGTCTACACCAAGTCTCTTGTTGTAGGCTTCGAATGACAGAAAGTAAGAGAAGTTCGCTTCTTATCTGGATTTCTCCATTCTTTTTTCCCCTCTTTCTTAAAGGCTGTCGTCCCCCCCCCCGTCTCATTTGCTCCGTTTTCTCAAGTTAAACATGGGAAACTTTGTTGCAGTCTTTACGTTTGTATTTAACTGTAAAAGGGACATCGTGGGTAAGGGATCTGACAGCCAAGGAAGGATGGAAGTGTCGGTGATAGATGCCCTGGGAAGTGTTCCAGCACTTGGCGGAGAAGGCAAAATTTAGAGAGGCCAAAAGAATTCAGACTGGCGTGTGTTTTAAGTGCTCCAAGCAACTGTGAGTTCCCTTCTCAGCATATCCCGAATTCACTCTCTGCTGTTGTTTATCTCTCTACAAAAACACAAACATTCTGTGGGGCTCTGACACGTATTACTTATGAAAATATACTTAAGAGTCTAAGTGGAACTCCACGCTGTGTCCTTAACAGCTCCTGATTTAGGATACCGTAAAGTGGAACCTAGAAATAGAATACGCTGATCTGTGAGTTAGAGAGATTAGATTAAAGATAAGAAAAATATGGGACCTATCCTGAGAGGCATCTCATCATTGGACGGTTGACTTTGTAACAGAATAAGTTTACAGAGGAATGAGGAACAAAGAATTATTCTGTATGTGCTCGCGCGCGTTTGTGTAATTGTATTTTTTTAGAATTGTGTTTTTGTATGTTGTTTAGAGAATGCTGGGGGGCCATAACAGTGTTTGAAGATTTCTTATTGTAATTAAGGAAACTTCCGCTAATACAAATTATCATCGAAGCTTTTACTTAAAACCATATTCTAAATCTATAAAAATCGACCCTTATTCTTTCCATAAGGTTCTAATCTTAGAGGCATGTAGAATACATGCCTCTAATTATTGTTATATCATCAATAACAACAGATAAGCATTCCTTTTAAAACAATTAAAATAGCTAAGTAATTGGTATCCAGAAAGTCATTGTTGATCTGATCTGATCATTATTGGATACGATGTATTGTTAACTGATGCGTCATCTCTTGTTTGTTTCAAGAAATCCATACAATAATCGATTGTTAAATCTGACTTAAATATATCACCGCAGCCTCGAATAAATTATAATAAATTGATTGATATTCCTCTTTTGGATTAATTAATTATAGATGTCTTTTCTTCTGTTTGGTTTGACGTAAATTATGGAGGCGATGATGACAGCATATCACGTGTATTAGATGTGTGTGTTCTACGGTTGGTTTGTCTGTTTGGTCGGAGTAAAATCCACTTGTCTTTTTCGGAAGGAAAATGTCTTGTGCTTCTGCATGAGACTAACTCTTGTCATTTGAAAACCTCTTAGAAAATTGTCTTGCCTCCTGCACAGAATTTGAACTTAGTTTCAACGTGCATTCTGACTGTGCTACTGATGCGATGATAATGTATACTAGGAACGATTTTTTTGAAATGTGGAAAATAAAGGAAAAGGTGTGTGCGCGTGAGACACCTTTTATTGCAGTCAAAGATCCAAATATTATAATTAAAATGGTGTCGTCGAGTAAACAGCATCGGAACGCCCTTCCGTAAATGCGTATATTAGGCGCTTGCTTTTCCGAAAAACAGTAATAGTGCATCTCCCTTTTGAAGCACTATTACTGTAATGAAGTTTTGTCATAGGTCGTTGTTTCTTGCTCGTGTCTTCACATCTACATATTCAGAGGACTCCAGGATAGCAGCACAAGAGAAAAATACTTTAACAACCTGAATAATTCATTTGACACACTCTTAGTTTCTTCCTTATTACATAAAGATGAGTCTTTTTCTCCGTTATCTAGAAACTGCAGATCATTTATTGTGATCCCCTTTTTCAATGGACTCATCATATGCATTTTGCTATTATTTTAAAATACATTGTAGACATTCTGGAATACATAATTGCATTACAGTATCGATCCATATATTTATTCCGTGTAGTTACATAATCAAGACTCTCATTCTGTTTCTATTCTGTTTTAGAATATTTCATCATAAAATTTTCGATTTTTTTTTTTACAGAACTACCAAATCTTGCAGTTCTATATGAAATATTTTTTCCCTACTCGGAAAAACATGGATTAATATTCTAAGTGACACTTTTATGGTTGCTTATGAATACGTGCGCATGCTCTGTAGCCGATTATGAAAAGTCGGAGGTAATATCTACTCCCCGGATGTCACATAAAGGATCATGAAAAGGGGGAGGTAGAGGAGAAAGATCAGGAGTGTACGGTCTACTTTGCTTTGTCGAATGGCGCTGTGGGAAGCAAGTTATTTATTGGAATGGTTTGACAGTTTAACATCAAAATGATAACCCCAATGTGACTCGGAGCTATGGCCGTATGTATGCAATTACCTTGAAGGCGGCACCTAGCGGTAAGGGTCAAGTGGGGTCTTTTCATATCGGGAGGGTGAATTCAACAAAAAATATGAAAAGAATGCAGTATTTTTATAATACAGGATTCATGTCTGTATGACGTAAGAATGAAGTGAGTCCTTTAAAAAAAATCCCTTTGAACAGAACACATCTTCTGTTACAGTCCTCTCTCGTGATTTGCTATTATGCTCACTGAGTATTGTTACGTAATCATGCCTGTCACACAACACTTGATTCACTCCATACTGTGTTTCGTCACGCTGTCCCACGTGATTGATTAGGCGCTTGTAAACATGTGTAGTGATTAACATATGTATAGCATACAGTACAAGAAGGGGGATACGAGAGGAAGTAAAGTAGATCAAGACAAGCTAATAACAAAAGATTCTTTATTCTCTTTTGTATAGTTACCCATCGAAATTTTGAAGTTCCACTTGAAGTTGTACATTGGTTAATTAAAATCTCATGGTAAGATCTTTTCTTTCTTTTTTTATTTCTTTAAAGATGCGGAAGACTTCAAAATTGCTCAGAAAAGTTAGTTCCTTAAAGGCTCAAGGTAACTGATAAAATACGAATAGCATTGACGATGTAGATTATTATTTACTTGTTCTATTAATTAATATATTAATATATTATCCAAAAATATCCAGTGTGAATTAAATCACAAAAAACTACTATCAGATATTGATCTGTTATTGCATTCTTTGTCGGTTTCCCTGTATTTCGTTCCTTAAAAAACACTCACCTTATATACACAGTTGGACTGTTAGAAAAAGAACGAAAAATTCATACATAAAAAACTTATGTAAAATTTCTGAGAAATTTGCCGTTTCTTTCTATGTATATATGCATGCACCTATAGATTTGCCTACAAATAGAAGCACTGCAGAGAAGACAAAGATAGATGTATGGATTTGTAACCGTTATTCATCTTCTTCAGATGGTTGTGAAGCTATCGCGTCAGTGTACCGCCAAGACATGTTTCAATACCTATTCCCCAACATGGCATTAGTCGGATGCTATGACCATTTGTAATTTCCTATATTCTGAATGGCTTGCTAAATAATCCATTAAAGTTTTGTAAATCAAACACCAAATCCGCCCACGAAAATTTAAATTAAAACTTTAGTTTTAGGATGCATTTAAGCACATGTGTTTGTATGTGAAGATGATATAAGGCATGTTATTACTCTTTCTTTTGATAAATTTCTTCATTTTCTTTTCCTTACCGAGAAGTAGATACATTAATAGGTTTAAGTTACACTTTTCTCATTTTAGTTTCCCAATTATCGTGAAACCTTTTGGTAGTTAGTGAAGCGTTGCAAGTCGTTTGGCCTAAGTAGTAGTAGCAACCTCCTAAGTTCTACCGGTTAATTAATACTCAACATTACAAGAAAGATTAAGCGATATTTCAGTTTAATAATGAGAACCGTGTATCACATTGCTCTTCTTTCTGGGAATTTACTCGTCAAACAGCAATGACTACAGAACGAAAAGTAAAATAATATATTTTTAATGAATCAGACATTTAGACTTGAAAAATTAAGCAAATCATTCTAAGATTTCAGAATTATTCATTTCCTACTTAACCAAACTGCTATCAGAAAAGAGCACGTTATCGAAGAGTAAAACATGGTATGCAGTTAAGTGAAATATGTTAAGTAAACAGATGACTTACATAAAAATGCAAAATTCAACAATAGATCTGAAATTTAACAGCGAGGAATGTAAAATGTAAAATACAACAATAGGCCTGTAATTAACAGCGAGGAATGTAAAATACAACAATAGGCCTGTAATTAACAGCGAGGAATGTAAAATACAATAATAGGTGTGCAATTATTAACAGAGAGGAATGTAAAATACAATAATAGGTTTGAAATGAACATCCAATAACACGAAATCCAAAAATTGCTCTGAAATGTCCAAAGAATGAAATCCAAGAATGTAAAATAAAACAATGTTTGAAATTAACGTCTACGATTCTATTTCCTAACTACTATCAGGTATACGATATCATCTGACATTACTATCTCCAAAAGTGAAAAATAAACACATTTGCTGATATTAACGTCTCCCAGAATGTAAAATAAAACAATACGCATGAAATTCATCTTCGACAATGTAAAAAAATTCAACCTGGCGTCCACAAATGAACACGAAAGAATGTAAAATTTAACATTAAGCATGAAATAACTACCCTTCCCGAAAACTGTCAAAATTCAACTATAGATATTGAAATTAACACAAATCCTTGGTATTTCGGAGTAAATAATATTCACCATTGGGAACTGAATGTAATTTCTTCACGTTTGATACATCTGTAGACAGCGCTATGGTGTGCACACTGACCATTCATAATGTTTGACGTTCGACTAAAGCAAGATATTTCAAGGAGGAACACTGCTTGACCGAATACGTCATTGATGTGATCTAAACTCTAATGGTTATAATCAGTAATTTTACTTATACGAGGAAGTTGATAATGCCCTCTTTATTAAAATTTTCATGATAATGAAATTCAGTTTCATTATCATGAGCCAAATCAAAATACATCGTTGCCTACTTGTGTGCATGTTATCGTATGTACATACTTAAAAACGCTGCTCTGTTTTAAAATAAACATTCCTACTCTAGATTCATAAAATTGACAAATAATCACAGACCCTCGCGTTCAAGAGGCTTCTTAATACGGACCAATAAAAAATTATTATTCCTTCTTCCCATTTCGCAATATTCTTGAAAGTGGCCTATGGGAACAAAGGAGAACGTTGTTGAGTATTTGTTTATAGGCTCTTGTAACACACACTCAAACGTAATGCGAAAAGGGAAGCTCACACATGCGAATAGAAGCTGCACAGAAGTTTATGATCTACAAGACCCAAACATTACCGTCATTGTTGCACAACACACTTTAATAGAAGTGCTCTCTCGTCTATAGTTTCGAGCAGAGTTATACAATCATCAAGGAAACATTCCAGATCACTTCATAGCACTTTGATAACACATAAGCAAGACTTTTCTATTCCCCATTGGTGCTATGCATCATTTCCTTTCCTCCTATGATCTCTTTAATAATTTTAACCTAACCTCAAAATCTGAAGTCTTATATCCAACACTTCTGTCTTCACAAATGGCTATCTCGTATATTATGATCAAACAGTGTTTCAAATAAAATTATGTCCATTTATCTAACCTACTGTGCACTCATTAACCAAGAACATGAATTTTTCTTTAAGCTGCTTCACCATATTAGTAACTTCGGAGTATTATGGTGAAACCAATGGATCCAATCTTGTACTTTAATAATATACACATAATGACGTAATAATTAAAACTTTTTTTTTCAAAAACAGCTGCTTTTTATTGATGCACGGGTGACAGTAATTATGTGATGACAAAAATATTGTCGACGTCGCCTCTCATCCGTTTCTACGTTATGCTGTACTTCACTAATCCACGCCACCACAGTAGCAAGTATCGTCCAGTTATTCGTAGCTGAATTTTCATGCAACTCTCATAAAGTGTATCTGATTGGATTGTAATTATTATTATTTTCCGACTTCTTAGAAGTGGGGAAAACAATTTCCCACTTTTAAAGGCCCAATTTCTAAACAGAGGTTTGTGGAAGTTACATGAAATAAATACATATACGTTAATGTACAATCGGAATTCGTATGAAAGTTAAGGAAGGTAAGATCAATTAGACCGACAGTGTCTCTCAAGACATGAGTGAAGATCAGTAAACGAATTTTTAAAAGTATACTCATTTATTAGATAATTAAGGTCGAATTTAAAGTCTAAAGATTTTCCAAATCTTTAGGCCAGTGGATTTTAGAGTACGGTTCGGTTTTGTTCCTGTATAAACTGCAACAGTGGGATTACGAGGCGCTGGGCTTGCTATTTTCTACTCGTGATAAATATATAAATAAACATATGACATATATTAATGTGCCGAATTTTTGTATAGATGTAGATTGGACGGAGGAAGGAGAACAACGAAGCTTAGTGGCAAATATATAATTGCCTCAGCTTTGATTGAAAACAAGAAATGTGATGGCTTAGTGCTGCTCCCTGTGGGCAGTTGTTTGCACAATGAACGTCGCAAAAATATGCTTTAGTTGTCAGCCTGCTTTGCTGAGTGAAGAGCTTATCTGCTGTCTCCAACCAAGGTCTGTGACTTTCAATTCTATTCCTTTGGTGTTTGTAAATGTCATTAGGTGGTAGATGAACTTCATCGTATGTTTGATCTCTAGGACACAGTTTCCGGTTACCCTACCCGTTGCACTAAATACACAATGGGTTTACACCCTATCATGATCTGAATTTAAAAGGAGGGGGCGGATAAACGGTCATACATATCGATGCAACGAGAGGTAAGTTGGCTCTCATACGTATAACATTACAAGCCTGGAAAGTTTATATGTAGGCAAATATATTAATTATCGCATTTTTGGCATTTCACTAACATCAAGTAATTGGCTGGACAAACAAAAAGTGGTGTATGCCATAAACATTTTAACTGCCGACACGACTTCGGTCTCCATCTCTCTCTCTAGATGATCCTATGGCATATAAGAGAGCATTTCTTATATGCCAGAATTTCGGCCCCTTATTCTGCACTGCTTTATTCTAGTACGCATTAAAATGGTTTTCGACACTGCCTATGCTGAATAGGAGTGATCTTTTATGGCTTCTTAAATTGTATGCCGAATATTGGCTAGGTCCATTGAAACAAGTTGTAATCGGAAAAGAATGCCGAATCAGTAATTGATTAGTGCCCGGGGCTATCTATCCTAATAAAAACTGTACACGTAAAGTTTCGCAAGTGTAAGTGAGTGTTTTCTCTGCCTGGTTCGTGTGTTTTACGGGAGAATGAACTAAATTTTTCAACACCATGAGACTGAACAACCAACCAGGATGGTTTATCTGCATTGTGAGAAAAAAAAAAAAAACAGCAACGTGCTTCCGTATGAGACAGGCTCTAATCATCTTTAGTTGAAAAACATTACAATGGTTCTTATCTTAGATGTAAAAAAACTTATAGCAACATTTAAGGTTCGACTAAGACCGAATTATTCTTATTCGACTAAGTTCGAATAAGAACTTTTCAATCCAGGGTCTTTCCAACCAAAGGCCATCTTAGATACCAACTGAACTATAGATGCTCCTCGAATTCAGGATATTTTCAAACCTTGAGAAAAAAGGCATCAAAATATGTGAACACTCAAAAAGGTGTAACACTCCCAATTCTCTCGACCGCTGTTTTAAACTAAATTACGTAGGCTGTTCAATAAGTAATAAGACTATATTTATACAGAAAACAGATTACCTTTAATCGTCATCATTTACATGGTCTTTTTCGAAGTAACTACTGTGAGACGCGATGCATTTGTCCCAACGTTGCGTCCACTTCTTAAACACATGTGAGAGTCCGTTTTTTGAGAGTTCTTTCAAAACCGCCTCCACAGCTTTTACACATGCTTTGTTGCTTTCGAAATGGCGGCCTCTTAGTGGTTTCTTGAGCTGAGAAAACAGCCAGAAATCGCACGGTGCGAGATCAGGACTGTATGGAGGGTGTGGTAGGATATCTGTGTTATTCTTCTGCAAAACGTCCACTACACAACCAGCAATGTGTGGCCTTGCATTATCGTGGTGCAATAAGAAGCCATTCTTCAGCAATGGACGCTTCCTTTTCACGTGCTTGATGATAATCGCTGCTGTGTTGATCATTGTCTCTGTGATGAACGTTGAAGGTCTTCCCTCACGTTCAAGATCTTCCACATTTTGCCTTCCTTCCTTAAAAGTTTTATGCCAACGAAAAACACTTGCTCTCGACATTGCTTCATCGTGGAAAGCTTCGCGTATCATGTTAAAAGTGTCCGATGCCGATTTTTGCAAACGCACACAAAATTTAATCGCATAACGCTGTTCCAAGGACGCTTCCATTTCGAAGACTGGTCGCACCTCGTAGGCGCGCCGATGAGCACTTGCGTTTAGTCACGTGACACTCTGGCACATCAGCCCGTATACGCCATCTATCCACCTCTTTTGTTAATACAGACAGCAACATTTCTTTATTCCACAGAAATTAATATTGTGATGAGTGGTTTCGCTACAGTAAAATTAGTCTTATTATTTATTGAACAGCCCACGTACATAAAATTATCCTTAATACGGTGCATAGTATTTTAATATAGACTATATAAAATTCTGATTAAAGGCATTCACGCATTAACTTTATGATAATTTAGACTTAAGATTGCGGCCACGAGGCATAAAATTCCAAGACATCGGACTTCTGTGAGAGTATTTCTGCTTTATATCATGTTAGTAAAAGGAGGAAATGTTAGGCAATGGAAGATGACTTACCGGGCATGTATTCATTACCAGCTAGCAGCCTTTCTGCTTTTAGCTCATTCTTACACTCTCTCCTACCTTGAAAAAAGAAAAAAAGAAAACAAATGATCACGCACAGAATTCAAGATTCAAGCTTAAAGTGACATTGCATTCTCTCTTTCTCTTTTCTTACCTTCTCATTCATTCATCCTTTTAACTGAAGAGCGATTAAAAAGTTTGGTGCTAAGTTTAATATGAAAATGTTGCTAAAATGTTTAAATACACTGCCGGGAAAGAAGTCAGCGGACACCCTATTGGCAAGGTGCCTCGTACCATATAAACGAATCACGTGTTTGTAACTTGTATAAATTGGAGGAATAGGATGGTCTCAGGTTAGTGCAACGGTGCTCGGATGAAATGGCCGCGAGAAGGGAACTGAAGGAGTTTGAAAGAAGCGTTGTGATAGGATGCCATGTTGCACGGTTATTTGTTTGACAAATGGGGCCACTCCAGGTCAACAGCGATTCCATATTGAGATGGAAGCGCAGGGAGTCAAGTGCTGTCCGCAATGGATGACCCACCGCACGTGGCTGTAGGGTGCTAAGAAGGATAATATGTAAAAACTGCCGTTCGTCGGCCGACATTGAATGCAGAGTTCTGGGCTTCGACTGGAACAGCAATCCGTACAAAAACATTCAGAACCGAGGCTCACAACATGGGTTTCCGTTGTAGGACCACAATATGCAAACCCCACGTTATCCGATCCAACATGCAGCGTCGTCGTCAGTGGCGCAAAGAGAACGCACAGTGGATGGGGAAGCTTTGAAAACTGTATTATGGAGCGACGAATCACGCTACAGCCTCTATCGAGCGGGTGGACGGGTGTGGGGGTGGCGGATGCCCGGTGAACGTCTCTTACCAGAGTGCGTAACCGCAACTATGAAATTAGGAGACCGCGGTACAGTAGTATGGTCCTGTTTTTCATGGTTTGGCCTCTGTTTGTGGTACCACGAACGCTGAACTCCGAGAGGCATCTGAACGTTCTGAACAATGCAATGCTGCCTACTTTGTATCGTCTCTACGGAGCTGACGATTGTCTCTTTCAGCAAGTAATTAATCGTGTTATAAGGCAGTTTTATAACTGCATGGATTCTGGACATCAACGTCACCACACTTGACTGGCCTCCAGATACCTGATGTCCACATCATATTGAACATCTGTAAGATGAACTGGTGCGTCTGGTGAGGTCAAGAGACGTCCACTCTACAACAGTCGACGACCTCATTACATGCCTACGAAAAGAACGGTGTAAAATTCCCATTGATTGCTATTGTATGCCCCGTAGGATTGCTGTAATCATCGCAGCGAAAGGAGATCCTACATCTTATTAAGGTGGACGCCATGGCTGTTTGTTCCACATATTATGGTGTCCGTTGACTTCTTTTCAAGCAGTGTATGCATTGCTAATATATTTGAAAT
This sequence comes from Typopeltis vanoorti, assembly GCF_054136105.1. Taxonomy (NCBI): domain Eukaryota; kingdom Metazoa; phylum Arthropoda; class Arachnida; order Uropygi; family Thelyphonidae; genus Typopeltis; species Typopeltis vanoorti. The sequence goes on along the minus strand of NC_143563.1, from coordinate 97,590,880 downwards.
TCTAAATTAGTTAATATCCAGTAGATTTGAAATAATACAAAAATATTCATTGTTGCCTTTTTAACAATACGCTAACGTAAAGTGAAAATCAATTGGAAATGCAAGCAACAATAAACATTGAACATTTGTCAAATCAGTTGTTCATTTAATGATTAATAGTTGGTCTTCAGAGACACATTATATCTTTTTAAAATACCGTTTTAAAAGACATATTCTACAGCAGCAATACGAAGCTAAGAAACTTAAAACAAAAATATATATGGAATAAAAGTTTTACTGTTTTCCATGCATTCCAATTTATTACAATATTTCATACTGTGATTCGACTAAATATTGCATGATTAGTTATTTTTCTTAGCAAACTGAGGGTTTTTTGATAATTTTAAACTGTCTTTTTTAATCATTTCACATTTGACATCAAAAGTTAATGTAAATAATACTGTTATTAATAGCATTTGTATCATAGTATATTTACTATTAAGTAATGATTTTAAAACGAAAATAATGTACTTTTTCGATTATTTTGTTACTACAATCTGGTTCAGGCAAGGCTATTTCGTCTCGTAATGCTGAAAACGATAAATCATGACTCTATTTCAGTAACACAAATTATCAATATAAAGATCACGGAAACCAACTGTGATCATTTGAGGCAGTCTATAAATCTCACAAATGGGATCATATGCTTTTTATACTTCTTACGATAAAATCGAGCATTTCAGCCTTCATGTTGTATCAATCATGAATTTCCTGTTAATCTGATATATGGCATTTTTTACTCTGTTCCATACTGTAACTAAAAGCCATCAAATTATATTAATACAGTTAATGTAAATTGGTCACAGTAGGACGTCAATTTTAGGCTTATTGCTATGAGTGGATTGACCATACTCGTGACATAGAACGTACGTCAAGGATCACGTATGTGCTACTGGAGTAGACACATTTAGAAAAACAAATTAATGGTTTGTGAGTTCATAGGAGGCTCAGATTTTTACAGTGATGTTATGTTTCTATGTACTGGAAGAAATGGTTATGCAAGAAAAATAGAAAAGAGGATAATGACACGTTAAGCCTAAACACTGATAAAATTGAAGAAATTAAAAACTTGTTCGATGCTACGAGAATAAATTGGTATTAATTTTCTACTTCCAAATATAAGATTAGTAAGAATCGCTAAGAATCCATCCTTACTACTACTTCGGTTACTATGCATTCTGACTTCTAAAAAATAAAGAAAAAATATCTCACTTTTGCCAGCAATTCATTTAAAACCTAAAGTTGTTGCATAGCGCGATTTAGTGGTGAAAAAAAATGCCATTTTTCCACCTTAACGTTTGCCAGCTGTTCATTTGAAACCGAAATGAAGAAGGTGAAACTGTGAAAGATTCTGTAGAGGAAGAAATTGCGGTAAATACTGCACGTAAGTTGAATTCTTGATTCTTAGCCAGTCATCCATTTGCAAAAGTTCAACGTAGGTCTAAAAAAAAGTTCATTAACGGAAACAGCCTAAAACGTTCATTTTCTTAGCATGAATGTTGTTTGTTATGTATCTTTATGAGGAGAAGAATTAAATACTTTAATTTTAATTAAGAAATGAATTGTGCTGAAAATTTATGCATCCCAAAAGAGATGCATGCACATGAAATCATGAATGTAATAAACATTGATTTTTTTTTTTTTTACATCATACGGTTTTTATATATTGAAGAGGAACTGATTACCCAGTTTAAGAAGGGATAAGTTAGGTTAGGATAAGGGATTAGGGGCATAAAACGATTCGGTGAATAGAAATGGTATTTCTATTCACCGAATTCGTGCTTAAAAAGGCTAAAGGTTAACCAAAATGTGGTAATTTTTGTTAATTGCTTGCCTTTTTAACAGAATATAGTAATTCTGGTTTCTGTAATGTCTCATAGAAAATATAAGGATTGGCTATTCCGTAACATTATTAACTCAGCGATATTTGTATTACAAGAATATCAATTAGTGCCAAAATCACGATACAAATCATTCTAACGATATTCAAGCATCAAACTAACAGTCCAGTGTTTGAGGAATAAGTTGTTGTTTGTAATCCCAGTATTGGATTGTAATCGAAGATACCTTAATACTAAAAGTCATTATTAAAGAAGGAAGACGGAGAAACTGCATATAAATGTTATTAGAATTACTTGGATAACACTGGAAATGTCCACTTGAACGCACTTTCATGAATTATTATTAATCAGATGAACTGTCTTAGCTTATGTTTTTATCGTAATTGTTACCCGACACTAGATCGATTTCTATGGTGTGACTTAAAAGTACCATTAACATGCACAGAATTTAATCTTTATAAATTGAAGACGATCTTATTGGAGACGTATAAACAGGTTTAAAATAATGCTTAGTCTTCAGTTCTCGATTCAAGACCTACCATTCATCTGCTTTCTAATGAACATTTTCTATAGGTTACCAGCCCAACCTTTTGAGGATCGGATTCATAAAAGTATTAAGATGAAAAAAAAATTAGTTAATTTTCCATTTTTATCTCTATATTTATAGTCCAATCGTTTCTTTCATGGCAAATGTAGTTCATTATGTACTGCCACACAACAACCCATTGTAGGCCTGATTAGAGTGATCTTAAGGTGATGATGATTTTCACTACTCGGTGTGACTACTGCCAACCATTTCTTTCATATTGTGTCGTTTACTTTAATGTTGAAGACTTTAATGTTGATGGGATGCAATTCTGCATATAACAACTTTTTTTCCCTATCAAAGTTGATTCTTTTTTCTTGTTCATTGTTTAACGACCCCCCCACCCCTGAAAAAAAAAACAATGTTAATCTCCAAGGTTTGATCATGGTGGAGAAAATATTTCAACTAAATATAAAATCGCTTTGGAGGAAAAAAAAAGCTCAATAAAGCGAAGTTCCATTTTTTTAAAAAAGATTTATCCCTACCGATCTGTGTTTAACTCTGTAGTCCTCCTTCTACGATAATTCCGAACTTGTTCACCAAGTTCGCTTTCATCAGAGCCGGCATTTTAATTTTATAGTCAGTGCGAGAAAATGAAACTGCAGACTAGGCTTTATCGGAAAATGTGAAGCGGACATTTTTTTTGTCTTTCAGTAAAACAGAACTTAAAATAGAAAACGTTAAGATCCAGCTGTGGAATTTTATTTTTAAAAATATGATGAAAAAACCGAACACTTTTTTTTTTACCTTCGCCTTTTTAGTGCAGTCTTAAAATTCAAGAAAGCTGCAGAAGTCGGTGTTCTGCTGCTAATAGCTCAGTGGAAATTGTGAAGAGATGACATAAAAATAAAGGAATGTTCTTTTATCTTTTTTTTTTTTTTTTTTTTTTTTTTTACACTGAAACAAATCCATTCGATATCTACACACTCGGAGCTTACCGGGAAAACTGTTATAAGTTAAAGAAAAATGTATCCTTTATTAGCTCTCCGAGGATAAGTGGGAAATTTTTAAAAAACATTTCAGAAAATATTTTCAGGGATATTGTGAAACTAAAAATTAAATGTAAAACAAATATTTGTGCATTAAAAATGAATATTCACACGACACATATTCATAATTCTGCATGTCGTAATTATAACACGACATTATATATACATAAACTTTCATATTGTTCTTTGCGTGTAGCGACTCAGTTCTCCTGTTGTGTCATGTTGAAATGTGCTAACAACAGCACAGAATTTCAGATGAACAACTTATACGCATTCAGTTGATTGGTAAAACAGGCCACGAGATAAGACTAAATAGTCTATTGTTGTGAGAAACGCACCTTGAAGATGAAACCTCGCGAATGTATTGGAATAAGACTCGGCGGTTGTATTAAAAGAGAAAAAAAAACTATCCAATCGTATGAAGCCTTTTTTGTTTGTCATACAACCACGCATATTACTTGTAATATATTAAGGTTATGTTTTAGTTTATGACTTTTTTTGTCTAGAGATATTACCAGTTTAACCCGATGAATAATGCATAGGCAAATCATGACTGACATACGATAAATAATGTCTGAATAGCAGCAGAAATGAGCAAACAGGTCGTGTGGGGGAGGTGTTTCTTCCAATTGTTTTTCAATGGTAAACTGCCAATGGACAACATGAATAATGAATCTCTTAGGGAAGAAACTTGCTGTCAAAATACTTAAAACGCGAATTCAATACCGGATATGCTTATAGGGGTTATGATGGGGGAGAACTTTTATAATGTAGTTTCATTCGTATACTCCAATAATTGATGATCTGTTAAGCATAAGTGATGGTTTTAGCATTTGACGCGAGTGGTTAACTGGACACATCATGGTCTGTATACAGAAAATTTGAATCTGAAGTCATCAACCTGTTTTTTTATTTTAATTTATCTAATGTTTTGTGTTAAAAACAAAAGTAAAATAAATTACTATAATTACTTACAATAAGCTTTCGAGAATTTTATTTTTAGAATCAATGGATTTGTACACCTGTTATATATGACCATATTTTTCGTATATATAAAACATTTTTAATGTTTACAAGTTAAGGAGGGGGGAAAGGATGGGGCCCCGACGAGGGGGTTATCCTGGAGGTGAATGTGCAGTGCTGTAGCCAATGAAGTCCTAACTGAGGCTCGGCTATTGCTGTTACCCTCCTGCCATAATCAGAGTTTTATTAGCTTATTTACAAGTTAAGAGCTTATTATACTTTAAACTGGGCTTTATTGCACTTAACTTAGCATTTACAAATTAATTGTACTGCATTTTATCATGTCTATCATATTATTAACACACACACACACACACACAGATGACAAATTAAATCCCTGTTGATTTGTATTAACATGTAATTGTTATTGACAAAATACAGTACAGCAATACAACTATCTCGATGCATGTGTTCTCATGCTTTGACCAACTGAATTCATCAATTATTGCACCAGTAAATGCAAGGAATATTGCATTTACTGGTCAGCCACCTTGGTTAGGTATTTGATGTATGAAAACATTTTGCTAACAAAGTAGCTACGGTTCTGGTAGTGCGATTGGGTAATAGTCCTTTATAACGAAAATGTCTATCATTACTTAGTAATGTCTGTCCTTCACGTGTATATCACTGGAAAAAAACATAACCACAATTAAATAAAGAATACTTTTGTTGGCTGAAGAAAAATACCTTTTATTATGAATTTCTTTTTTTTTTCTTCTTTTTTTTTTTTGGAATGATACATTCCAAAAACTTACAATGGAAACGGGGACAAGGACTTCGTCTAAACATCGTATCACAAAGGCGGCATGACCCACGACATGACTAAACAGTTATTACGGAGATCTCGCAAGTTCCCGCCCCGCTTTTGGATAACAATACTTATCAGGTAACGGCGAACATCAAAACCCGAAATGCTGTTATGATTTATGCCGTTGAAAGCCTTCCTAAAAGGACTTTGGTTCGGGAGTAATACAAGAGGCGGAATTAAAATATACTAAGACGGGGAACTGCAAATCATAAGGAGATTCGCCCGTAAATTAATACTTTTAGTATTAATTTACGAGTTAATTTGTTAGAATTGATTTTTCAATTCTCAGTCGAACCTTCCTAGATCAGTTGGTATCGACGGAAATACTGGGTCTGAACCGGTCTAGAATAAGAGTGAAAAATAGTGCTGTTCACTAAAGATGGTAAGGTGGTTGTAAGATGGAGTAAACACTTTGGTCATTTTAAATGTAGAAAGCCGAAGGTGGAACGGACAAGAATTTATAAAGCGAATCTTTTGATAGATGGTAACAAATCTGGAAAATGAGTAGCGAAGAAGCCTTTCGATTGGAAAGACTGAAAATCCGTTTAGGAGCGACAAACCTTTATGACAAATTCAAGTTTACTGGTGCGGTGAGAGTTTAGTTCTTGAAATCTGGTTTTGCCTACTAGAAGGCAGACAAACCAGCCATAAAACGCATGCGCTGACGAACAATAGAAGAACAGAGACGATTAACTGTCTTATCATATTTCAGTTAGTCACGAGAAGAAAGGGCTTTGAGCGTGTACACGCGCACGCGCGCGCGTACACATACTGGTTGTCGTAAAGAAGTGGGTATTTAGCCTTAAATGAAGATTAAGAAGATGATGATGATTGTATTCATTTATAGAAATAATTTAATGTATATTAATTATGCATATAAATTGATAGTAAATGAATACGACCATCTCTGGTTATAAAATACCATGATAGTTGTCTTAAAGTGACAGTCCTAGCACACAAACTCAGAAATAATTCAGAACAGTCTTTAAGAACTTTATTAATCTTGAGTATATTGTTTGAAATGTGTGTTCTACACATAATGGGAATCGTAAGCTCATGCTGTGGCCGCACCTTTTCAGAAATGTTATTTTTAGAATAGTCGACGGAAGTTCCATTTGTTCGTAGTTAACAAGTGTTGAAAGTCAGTGACTTATTGGAGAAGGCAAATATTAAAACACCATAATAATGGAAACCGATAATTGCTCTGGAAATTTCTATGGGGGATGTCTTTTTTATAAGAATAAGTTTTTTTATGGAGAAGAAAGTTTCTTGCTGATAATCATTTTAATGTGGGTCGAAGTTTTTTTTTTTTCGCTATTTAAAATCGTGACATGGAAGTTAAGAAATCTATGATTTAACACAAAACCCATAGGTGGAGTGTTTTTTGGACTGCATACTTCAGGCGAACATTCAAGACCATTTGTATTTGTGAATGATATTTCACAGATATAAACTACGACAAAATTCAGATTAATTTTTCACAATACCTAACGATGTTACAAAAAAAAGCTATCAATAAAGAACGAAGCATAATTTTATAAGTTAAGGAGCAGAAAACGCGATGCGGTCAGCACGACCACACCAGGAACTAATGCGCGCACCCACGAACACAAATAAACAAACACGTCGCTGCTGTACTTTCAAAATTACAACACAGTCACAGAAATTATGTTTTCATCACGGAAAGCTACAAAAACCGGCTATAAGAACTCACAGTTAACAGACAAAATACGCTAATTACGGTTATCTGAAGTTACGGCAAGTCTTCTATTAATTGCGTGTGTTCGTTTAGCTTGCTTACTCGTTTTGCGGGATGAAGAACTGGAGTTTTCTGGAGGGAATGCGATTCCAACTGCATAGGAGAGCGGATAACTCGCTGTAGTAGAAAAACTATTGATCTTCATCACTTCCTAAACGGGATTTGAACTCAAGGCTTTCATAACTGTTACTGCCAAAGCAAGTAAGGCAGTAACCAAACCCATACAAACCTTATCTTACTTTGACTTGTCCTTTTTGTGTATCTTGAACACGGTGGAAGTGGATTCTACGCGTATACTTTTCAATCCATAGCACACTACACCGACATGGTCACGGTGACAAATTCTTTTAAGTATTCATTTCAGTTCGTATGGTGATTCAATGGCCGTGAGTCCCCTTTTACGGGGAGGTACTGCACCACCTCAATCCTCCCTATTTTTATCCGGGCTCGGAACCTGCATAGCTAACAATTCAGGCCTATGGCTGGAGCGATCGTCTTGGGTATTCTTGACTGTATCCGTGTGTGTGTTCACGGGGCCGGTTTGCCTGCTTACGGGATGAAAAACCCGTAAGTCTTGGGCGTTTTCCACGCCCAAGACCAGCTAACTTGGGTATGGCTGAGGAAGGTCCTTAAGCTCCTCACATCGTCGACGGGAATCGAACCCAGGACACTCCTTCCCTGGCATATGGTTGCGAAGCGCAAAGCCACTAGGCTGACCTCGCGGACTTTTAAGTATCATGTGCTAAGTATGATTGTTTTCGATGGTACATTTTAGGCTTCTTTCTGTTTTTGGAAAATAGGATAAGTAAGAGTCATTTTCAGAATGTCTTTGAGAGAAATACTAAGTATAGGTTTCAGTTATCTCGTGTTATCATTCCAACCTAACTTATTTCATTATAAGAATGATTTTATGATACTAGAAATTTACAAAGCATACGACAGCACTTGAGTTTGCAATTAGAACACGCATTTAATGGCATAATCGTATTAAAAATGGAGACACTACGAAAGAACTTTGTTAGCATATTCGGCATTGTGTAAACAGAGCTATTCTGTTCAAAATAGCTATAACAGAAAAATAATCTATTTTTTCCAGTAGTAATTTTCATCTATGATTTATCCAATGATGATAAATGCAATTCCCATTGGATTTATCATTTTAAATACATTTTTTTGAAACTGCGCATATCTTTCTGTTCAATCGGAATCGTGTATTCAAGATATTAACCCAAGTCGTTATTCTTAATAAATAACATTTTAATCAATTATTTTTTACCTTTAATTATTAATAATATTACTATTAATGCAATATTCACTTTTAATTTTCATTTTTGTCCGATGTTTTATTTGTAGTTTAGACGTGGCAATGACTGTCAGATCACAACTAAATTTCTCATTCAAGTGAATGTCTTAGAAACACCAATAAGGTCTAAAGTGTTATTGATACGTGTTTGTTTTCTTACTTATAACTATTAAATTTCCATCACACGCAACAGCTTTCACAGTGCCAAAAATCTAAACACACATAGCATATAAGTAGCAACTACTTGACTGTATAATAGGCCTTCATAAAGGGTTAACATGGAAAAGCTTTTCAATATACCATTTTTATCGCATCACTGTCTTCTTTACATGCTCATGCTTAACATTCAGAGAGAGAGAGAGAATACCGAAGTCTGTTCAGGGAGAGAATTTATTTACACGTAATATCTCTGCTAAAATTAATCGACTAGCTTATCCTGACGCCACCTAGTGCCATTAAAATACTCGCTTAGGTCTCCTGCAACGAATAGGAGATGATGAAGGGTAATAGGGTGTACCACACTAATGTTCTTGGGGTGTCACTTTAACTCTGAGAGCTAACCTTTTATGACATCATTAAAACAGTAGCTTGTTTGCCGATTTTGGTTTAAGCAACGTCTTCTGGGAAATTTAAAGAAATTGAGGCTATGAACTTGGAAATCTGAAGTACTTTTTTTTGTCAGGTTCATTTAGGATTCGTTAATGTATACAGATGTAGAAGATAAATAGACAACAGTCAGAGAGTTTGAAGAAATTACTTTCTTTCCATGACTTGGATCAATACAAATCAGCATTTTAACACGAGTTCTATAAATATTTTTTTGTGAATCCCACCCATTGAAGGTTGGAAAACCACAATACAGTAATTAAATAAGTAGTAAGAGTTAGATAAGTTGGGAATCCTGGTCTCGGAGAACCAAACATGGTATCTTTTTTCAAGTTGTCTGAGGTCTCCAATAAGTGGGATCATAGTCTGCGCGAGATGAAGAAATTCAACTAGCTGGAATGTATTTTTAGACAGGTTGCTAACCGGAATGTGTATTTTTAGGCAGGTTGCTAACCGGAATGTGTATTTTTAGGCAGGTTCTTAACGAGAATGTATTTTTTAGGCAGGTTCTTAACGAGAATGTATTTTTTAAGCAGTTTCTTAACGAGAATGTATTTTTTAGGCAGGTTCTTAACGAGAATGTATTTTTTAAGCAGTTTCTTAACGAGAATGTATTTTTAGACAGGTTGCTAACCGGAATGTGTATTTTTAGGCAGGTTCTTAACGAGAATGAATTTTTTGGCAGGTTGCTAACCGGAATGTGTATTTTTTGGCAGGTTGCTAACCGGAATGTGTATTTTTAGGCAGGTTCTTAACGAGAATGTAGTTTTAGGCAGGTTCTTTAAAAATTTAAATACTTTTAAGGCAGTTTTTAAAACTCGAATGCATTTTTTACTCTAAGTAGGGAAGATAATTTAGTGAGTGTTGCTTATTTTAATTCAAATGCGAGAAAGAAAATTGTGTGTGTGCTTTTGCTCTTGCACACTCATTATTTGAACTCGCAATGCATACTGGTAATAGACTACCGCTAATTGAAAAAATATATGCAAGCCGAAAGTCTTTAACTGATTTTATTTTATAATCTTCTGTATAACCCACAGTACAAATGTTTGCAAGTGGAGACTGCTAAATTTAAAATCTGCTATTCATCAGAGTCTGGATTCCTTATCCTACTAAAAACATTTGTGTGAACACTCCAAGAAATATGAATTTATCTTTTCGCGTATAATCTTATTACAGAAATGTAACTTTACTTTTTTTTTTACGTTACCATATTTTGGCTGATTTTTTTTACTCATGGGAACGTGGCTTGCATTCCGCTCTTATAATTTCTGATTTTTATCCGTTGATTAAATTAGCTGTTCTCTAGTGGGTAGCGTTTTTTTCATCTGTTTAAGCAGAGACAACAACCATCGACGGGAATGCGCATATGCGGGTTGCCCAGTTCCCCGGAGAATTCTAAAAACGAAGGACATTAAGCAAATAAGATCAAAACGAAATAGGAAAAAGACAATGAAGCTGCCCTGGTTGAATGAAACAACCTTTTAGTTTTATGAAACATTTGTAGCTATGACAGTGGTTACAGCAAATAAGACACAAGATGTCGTCAGTTAGCAGGGTTTTTGGTGTGTTGCATTCTAAAGGTTACCAAAGGAAATAAATGTATAATAAATAAATAAATGTCATGAATGAAAAAAACTCTCGAGATGCAGATTTGAAAAAGAATATAAGGAACAGAAATTAAGTGATGTGAAGGGTTGGTAAAAAAATTAAAACATTAAAGATAAGCAAAGATAAATGAAGTAGAACATTACGTCAATGACAATTTGGATATGGAGGAAGCGTTTTCTAATTAATAAATATTTGAGCGTTCTTCCTGGATATTTTCTTTATATTTTCTTTCGTCAATTCATTCTAAGAAGGCCTTGAAGTCTGATTTGGAGTCCAAAACTGAACTTTTCTTCATGTTATCCTGGAAATGACTGTTGGAAATATTCTTGATCTCTTTTTATGACGTCCACTCTCCCCCCCCCCTCAACTATTCGAGAAAATAAAGACGTCAATCATCTTCGGAGAAGTGTTATTAATGGCGCTTATTACTATTACTCTTAATTAGGGTACATAAAAAATAAGGAAGACTTTTCCTTCCACCTTTACGTTGTGATTGGCTGGATTAATTCCAAGGCCAATCAGATTTTATGAGTCTTAGTGGCCCCCTGAATCTTTCATGTGATATCTATTATTAACTATGTGTGTGTTTCCGAGCAGGTTTATTTGTTTCGATAAAAACATCTTAAAAGACCACCTCTTCTCTTTTATGGGACTCCATCTCGGTATTTGCAATCACTCTGTGTGTGTTCTAAAACCGTAATATGGAAGCTTTTGGCCTTTGGAACTAAGCTTTCTTTTTTAGCATAATTCTGAACATAATCAAAAATAAGAAAATATATTTGTTATGAGCATAAGCAGAAATTATGATTAGAAATATATGCCACGGGTTTCCTTATCAAACGGTATTCTTGCATGGATCACTTCGGATACAATTGATGATAGCAGTTTGTTGTGTCCAGTTACCAATCAAAATAACTCGCAAACCACGTCTCCTACCGTAATATAACTTTTGGAATGCATTACTTGATAATATGAGATTCAAATTATGAAATATGTAATCTTCCACAGATGCTGAAGAATAAATGCAGGAAGAGCAATCCTAACAGTGACTGAAATCCACGACGAAGCAGTGGAAATATCAGTTCAAATTTTATAAGACAATAGAAGTACAGAACTGTTGCACATAGTTTGGAAATACCTATATCACAGGTTTCATGATTGGAAAAAAGTGTGTGTGTGTGTGTGTGTGTGTGTGTGTGTGTGTGTGTGTGTGTGTGTGTGTGTGTGTGTGTGTGTGTGTGTGTGTGTGTGTGTGTGTGTGTGTGTTTAACAGGAATGAAGATCTTCTGAGCATGGCTTAGTTGTAGCTTAATCTGTCAGGAATGTTTAATATACACCCTTAATTTCGACTTAATAACGTAGCATATTTACTAGCAGAGGGCTGAAAAGTTGTGATAAACACCTAGAAAACAAAAATAGACCAATTTGTGCAGCAAGGGAAAGACTTTTTTCTCAGAGGATTGCAGATGATGCTGCAGCGTTGTAACAAGTGTATAACACTTCGTGAGGCATATGTAGAATAATGTGTAAGTTACATGGTTCTACCTCAGTTCCTTCATGGTGATTATCACAACTTTTCAGCCTCGTATCTTAATGAATGGGATGAATACGAAAGAGAGAGAGGTGCAATCATATATTGCTATATGGTAATAATACCGCTTTAAAAGCACAAAATAATGCTGATTGCGGTTTTTTGGTACTAAGGAAGACGAAAGATCAGAACAAATTTCCTGAAAGAGAAAATAATTAGTAATTTGAAGCATATTAACTAGTTTAAAGGAAAAGCACTTGAATACGTAGATGAATAGTAACTGCTTGAAGAGATGACTAATGTCGTTGGTTTGTAGAGTTTTTTTTAAAAGAGGAAACTAGAGAAATTACCAGAAGAAGAAAGTATTGAACATTTGCATGGAAAGTACTGCACCAACCAGGTTAAAACCTGGTTAAAAAGCTAATGCAGCGCTAATTGAAAATATTCGATCTTTTTGACAAAAAGCAACTTGTGAGTTTTATGGACCAAGACGTTTCCCAGAAGAAGAAACGCCTTTTTAAAGATGTCAAGATCTAAATCAAAGGTTGTGAAGTCATTGAAAACTTACTGAAAAATGCTCCACAGAGTGTGAAAAGAGATGGGAGATTCTGATAGGCTTCTAGATTAGTGTAAGTTGAAAAACAGTTTCAACCAATCTCTCAATGAGCGAAGGAAAAATCACGCATCAAGCATGCGAAAGACTCGTTCGCAGAATTGGACGTCCGTGTAATCTCATCCCCGTCCAGTCGTTTAGAATGACCGCAGGAGTGATTCATACATGATTGTTAGCGTATGCATACAGGTGATGAAATACTGATACGTTTTTAGGAGACCCCCTAGATATACGAGAACAGATCTGACACGTTCTAACCCACATTATTCGGCCTGTGTTAACTGCAACACAGCCAACAGATAACATCAGCTTTATCAATGACAGACGTCGGTGACTTTTCCAAAAACATAATCGCTGCTGTTCGATAAGGTGGTGTGTAATTATTCAAAAAATTGACAATCGCTGTTGTGTATTGATGTAGTGTTCGTATTTGGAGTAGGATAGCATGAACTGACACGGCAGTCTGGTGTGGCAGTTCCGACATGTGTTGTAGGATTTGTCGCTTCAGACGTGAATGAGAAGAGTCAGTAAGAATAAAGAATACTGAGGAATGATTCAGTAAATCCGCATATCCTAAATGCCTGAGGTAACGTAATACAACTAGCGGAATTTCAAGTAAATATGGAATATTAAGTCATTTTTTCTACGCTCTAGTTCTGTGCGCTTCTTGATTCTCTGAGGAACTGTAGAATCCAACTCTGGTTTTAAACTCACTTAAGATCATCATTATAGGCACATTTTGTGAAGAGCACAGTAAAGCCTAAAAAGTGATAATAATAGGTTCGGATTCAACGGTGAGATGTAGCTAGTTTGTTTCGAATTAAATTCGTTGGAAGAGCCTGGGAAAAAAAGTTTCTAAAGGATTCAAATCCTGGTCTCTACAAGCAACAGCGTCGTTGTCGAATTTCAAGGGTGCTTATTGTAGCGGGTTGGCTTTAAAGGTTTACTCAACAAAGATAGAATGTTAGGCAGGGCTTTAAAAACAGATTCGTAGACAAACCTCTTTGTATGCCTTTGTGACTCAATCGAAAGGACTCGTTAACTTCATGATTTCCATCCAGGAATTCTAACGACTTCGATAATATAAAGAAAAGGATGTGGAAATGAAAGAACAAAAAGGGTCTAAAACTGCTGTTTTTGATCTTCAGAATCTCGTGAATATCTTTGCGGTATTTTTGGCCTATTTTTAATTACATTGAATGCATTCCTGATCACTCAGGACGGAATTAGATTGAAATCTTATTAATCTAAGAACAAGCTATAGTTAGAAAGAGATTGTACTTGATGTGTGACTATTTTTATACACAAAATAAACCCTCTGTCGTCTTTTATTCACCGAAAGGAGTAAATAGAACTTTGTTCGTAACAAATAACGTTTGGAAATCGGTAGACAACAGATTTCCAACCTTCAAAACAGACTAAGTTAGGAAACAGGCTGAAAACAGATTCTTCCTCGACTTTGCCGATATAATCATACCTACAAAGGTCTTCTTGCACTTTAGTAGAACTGCCGTAGATTCGTCGGTATTGATAATGTCCTTCGAATGAAAGACCTATGTTCGAGTCCGTCTAGAAGCGAATTATCTTCATTTGAAAACTGACGGTTAATTAGCCAATCTCATAAGGAGATGGCACCATTTTTTATCCAATTTAATAGACACAGACTGGCTTGAGGGGCTTCAGCCATTACTCGAAATAGTCCAAACAGTCCTTACGTTTTAGTATTATGGAAACGTTACTATAAGCGCCTATATTTATGGTTTTTTTTTGTATATTTTAATGTGTATGAATAATTATTTATTGCATAGAAGGCTGACTCGTTTTGTGTCTTTTTGTTATAACTCAAACTAAGAACTTGCAGTCTTAATTTGTTTTTGACGTAAAAATCAAACAAGTTGGCCATCCTGTCAAACATCCAGAACTCCGAAGATGCCCGGGTTAGAGAACGACTACTGGATTCAGTAACATTTTATAATCGACAACGTTTATTGATCAGAAAATACACGCTGTTGGCAAACATAGCAGACTTGAGATAAGGTGAATCCTAGTTTAAATTATTTTTAGAAAATGAATTAGCTCTGTGGTAACAGTGAGATGAACGCACAGACGTGTAGTTGTTATGTTTCGGTTTGTTAATGGGGGTGAACAAATTTAAGATTCAAAAGATGCCAATTCTGTATATAAATCTTCATCTTTCAATACGTATTTTTCCTTGTTCATTGCTTTTCTATTCATTATTTGTCCTTTTTCTTATTTTTCTCTTCTGTTTTCTTCATTCTATCTTTCTGGGTTCACTTCTCTTTTCTTTTTTTCATGTTTTCGCTCTCAACACAGACGCAAAAAGATTCAGATAATCCCTACGATTCTCTCTATGTGAGAATCCCATAAAAATCAACATTAACAGAACTATCAAAAGATAAGTTGCCGAATCAATAAAGAATCTTGCTCTGAGGTAAAAATTGACGAAAAACAAAAGGAAAAATAGCATCGATTTTAAGAGATGAAATGAAACGTGGCGAAAGACAACCCAAGTGGAAATAATTGCGGTGTTACAGACAATAGCAAAACCCATTCAGGAAAAGAGATACGAAATATTTCCAGAAGTTGCGTGGTTATAAATGGCTTCAGAACCACTACCAAGTGATGACAGTGTTTACATGTACCAAGTTGTTTTCTAAAAGACTGTAATAGTAATTTGAATAATATTTATTTTTTTTATTACCCATGTATATAGACACGCCACTGCAATTGCACCACCTGCTAAATTTGAAAGGCCCAGACGTTTTTATGACCATCTTACTCCCATCTGTCCGGTTTTATACAAACAGTTGAATGGTTAAGATAAACTTCTAGCAGACGAAGACAAAACACTTTTATTTTTATTTTTTTCTTTCGTTTTAAAGATCGTAAAAATGGAGATTCGTCATTTACTTCTTTCCTTTTAGACTAGGGGGTCTGGTTACATATCCAGCCACTGATGACCAAGCAGAGAAGGAAGATGTAATTATAGCTTTCCACTGACAGTTGAAAGCATTTCATTTTCGCCAAGATTTATTGAAGGAAAACTGGAAATATTTGTCTGCGGACTGTGGTTGCTTGCAATACGACAGACGAACAATAAGAGAACCTACAATTATTAGCTAGTCCTTTGGATAATCACAGTGCTGCTGTAATGGGAAGATTTTCAAAATGAAACTTTGCTTTTGTATGCTAGTCGGGTAGTAAAAGAAGTGCATTCACTTGCATTTTCATCTGTTTTTTATGTCTACCAAGTTTGTTTGGTTATCTTGTCTAACTTACTACTCATCTAAGTAGCCTCTTATGATAGCTTAATAAATCCTTTTGTTCGGATGATATATTCTGAGATACTTTATGTTGCTACTGCGGGGAGATTGAGACTTTGCAGTTTCAGTAAGAAATAGTAATAGTAATTTGAATAATATTTATTGCAAATAAATAATATTTACTACAAATGCAAAAGTAAATATTGATAAGAGATATGAGCTAATAGCAAAAAAGAAAATGAATGAATGTGAGAGGAAAAGTTTTTTTAATCCAACTTCTATTGAGCTGCAAAATAAATTAACCAGAAAGATCAAAGACAACTCAGAAAATTAAAATCCTCCTGATGTAACTCAAAAAAAAAAAGGTTGGAAGCACTCTTGTTTATCAACTACACAGGCTCTGTAGAATGTAGTACATGATATCAGCGTAGATTGCGTATTTGTTGCTCTATGAAGGCACCAAACTAAGACATACAGTCCTTGTATGTGCATATCACCTTTGGTAAGAAGATTCTTACCAAATGTCAAGAAATTGAGGATTATAACTAGAGACCTTTCTTTTTTGGTTATCTAAATGGCAAACGCCTATTTTCTGGGCAGAATAATGCATGTCTTTACAAGGCATTTTGTATAATAAAGAAAATACAGGCGAAGAGGCATCTGAATACTATAGTTAACAAAAGAGGTAACTGAACACTATAACTTACAGGAGAGGAAGCATCTGAATATTCTAGCTTACAGGAGAAGTAACTAAACACTATAACTTACAGGAGAAGAAGCAAGTGGACACTATAACTTACAGGAAAAGCATCTGAATATTCCAGCTAACAGGAGAACAGGCAACTAAACACTGTAGCTTACAGGAGAAGAAGCAACTGGACACTATAGCTTACAGGAGAGGCATCTGCGTACTTTGGCTTACAGGAGAGGAGGCAACTGAACACAGGAGAAGAATCATCTGAATACTCTACCTTACAGGAGAAGCAACTGAACACAGGAGAAGAATCATCTGAATACTCTACCTTACAGGAGAAGCAACTGAACACTATCGCTTACAGGAGAAGAAGCATCTGAATACTATAACTTACAAGAGAAGAGTCTTCACAGTATTACAGCTTAGAGGAGAAGCATCTTATTACTGCAGCTTAAAAGGAGGAGGATACCAGTACTACAGCTTAAGCCTAACATATGTTCGTGTCGAGCTGTAGAATTGCAAATAGTCACTTTATTTATGCAAGTTGTTTGCTATTGGATTAGACAAGGCCACGATACGGAATATAGGTACCTCTTCACTAACTTAGAACAACCGTTGATCATAATATCGACAAGAAGCCTCTTGGCAACGATTCAGCTGAGTAGAAAACGTCTTGAGTATGTGACCCGATTCTTTGGATATACACGCACGTGGTCCAAATACGGTTGTAAGATCTTGACAGAAAGATTTTAAAACCCATTTACGTAGCTATTATTTATGAATTGTTTATAATTCATGTATGATGACCTTAAGGTTAAAAATTAAATAAATGTTGATCAGTACTATCTTACATGAACTTTCAGTAAATACAAATCAGCTAACTGATTATAAATTGGAAACTTGGTGACTTTTTCATAACAGAATTAGTATATTAAAATTATGCCTACTACATGAATATTAAACTGATTCAGAACTCTCAGGATTCCCTACAGTTTTCATAAGCTGAACTAGTGGTGTTTTGCATGAAGCCATTTCAAAGGAAATGAAAACATAACGACTAGTTTTTTTTTTTTTTTTGGAACAGTTCCAACTAAAAAAATGAAATGGAAGATCTTGTTCCAAAAGTGATCTCGGTAATATGCTACAAGGTTGCACATTTGAAAATATTGTGCAGTATTGGATTACTAGGTTAAATATTATAGCATCCAGTACTCCTTCCACAGTAAGGAGTATTTGCATCTTTTACTTTGGGCAGCCTAATAATAATGGTTCTGTAAATATCCTTGGAGACTTCTGAGAAGGAGTATTCTAGGAAGGAAGAGGAAAAATATGTCTAATAGACGTCAAAGCATGTCATTTAGGTCACATAAGTACTGGTAGGTTTGTATAGGAAACGATTGTTGGACATCTAATGGCTACATGAATAGTGGGTTGAGGAACAGAGCAGTTTGACTTCACAGCAAGGCAAACAGTGCGTTGATAGAAACATTATAGTGATTGGAAACGACTTCTTTTTTTAACGTAAATTGCAGAGAGAAAAAGAAAGAACGTATAAAAAGTTACGTGGATTGATCGATGAACAAGAAGGGAAAAATAGGATACTTCTGACGTATTGGCTTTATATAAGAAAATAGTAAGATGTTGATGTTAGCGCCTGTCACTAGAGAAAACAAAATTTCAATCAAGTTCAAAATAATTTTGCCATTTTCTCAGTTATATTGAGGAAGGATTTATAATTAATGGTTTGGTTTAAAATTTATTTTGTGAGCGGTGGTAAATGCGCTATGCGATCTAAATATTTTTCTTTCATGGCTATTGGCTGCTTCTAAGCAATAAAAATTGCTTCGGGTAGTTGTGAGCTATCGTCATGATTTGAATTAATGTACGTATCAATTTTTTAAAAGTTTTTTAAAGAGATTTTTAAGGGGTAAGAACTTAAGTTCTTAACATTGAAGAAACGGGTGTTGTAGTTTTTTTTTTTCACTCCATCCACAAGTTTTTCAATCTGTTTTTGTCCCGTTAGTTTTCAGTCCTTTCAACTCCCAGTTTTCGCCACGTAACCTTCCTGGTTAACCTTACTTCGGTGACGGGTTGTTGTACAAATGTGAGTGTCTGATATACCAATCGATTCCCTATCATAGAACTCACGTGGACAAACTGTGAATATATTCTTACGACTTCTGTCTGGCCCAGACCTTTTCGTACGACATTTCTCCTATGTGCCGCAACTTTCTATGCAAACAGAAGTGATAACGTATTTCCATAGCAACCACGCGACTTTTATGATTCTCTAACCCCTGGAGGTTACTTCAGTATATAAACGCTGGCGCCAGCGTCAGTCATATATGAGGAATAAATGCGTTGGCTCGAAGAACCCGAGTCTTTTCAGAAACCACATAACTCTCAAGTTTCAAGTAGAGCTGTCATGGTTGTATTTCAATCACAGTACTCTTCGAACTCTTGCGCGGCACCCGTTTTCTTTTACTTCTTAGGAATATTCTATTTAATAAGTGTTCGCCACACACGGTTGAATTTAATCTTCTCTCCCTCTTCCCCCACCCCGAGAAACAGAAAAATAAATATCTATGGATTTGAGATAATTTGATTCGAAGCTTCCTTAACTGGAAATCAGAATTATGCAAACCGATAAATGAGCGTTTTCACTCGAAAAAAATAAACAAATATTTGCTTGTTTCAAAACTTATCACCCTGTGCATGTTTTAGCGAATAACTGCTAAAAGGGAAACCGAAGAATCAAGTGGGCCGATGAACTGGACGAGGTTATATATATGAACAAGAATGGAGGCGCGTGATAGGAGTTGAATAGTTAGATGCGCACACATTTCGAAAAGGATGATGAGAAACACAGACGACTTGAACAGGATGATAAAAACGGACGATTTCAACCGGATATTGAGATACGGAAATATTATGAACGGGGTGATGAGAAACATACCGGCTACTGAATTAGAAACTTTTTGCACATATATAAACGTCACTCACGTAGTGTATATGCGAAATACTTGATCATGTGCATCACCACGTGCAACTATTTAAAAATGCTACTGGTCAGTAGTCGTCGATAGTGTTGGTCACAAAAACCAAAAGATCTTTCAGAGTTCGATAAAGTGCTTATTGTGGGTTCCCGTCTGACTGGAGCCACGATTTTGAAAATAACAGAGCTAATGGGTTTCTCAAAAGGTGAGATATCACGGTTGTTTAATCAGTGGAAAAATAACCGACGTAATTGTGGTTCTACGACAGTCTGTCAGAAACGAACTCGCCATCGTATCAAAGGCTTGTGCCAACAAACAGAACTGAATTTTATGAGTGTAGGAATTGACTGAAGAAGCATTTAATGGTGTTCCCGACCCATATCTCACCGAACTATGCGCAGGGAAGTGAAGAGGATCGGTATTGGCAGTCGCCTGCCTATACGTAAAATAAAAGTTCCTAATTCTGATCGGTATGTGCACATTGTGAACCGGATGATGAGACATGCAGACAATTTGAACCCAATATTCGGGTATTGTAAATTTGATGGTGAGGTTTACAGGGAATCTGCATGATGCACCTCTCATTTTTTCCCCTTTTCGTTCCTGATCTTTGCTTGAATTGATGTGCGAAGCGAGCAAATTTCTTTTGTTTCATTTCAATATTTATAGCAATACACACGGCAGATAATTCAATCCCGACTATATGTTGATACAAACATCAAATGTCTCGGTGCATTGATTTGATTTCATCGACACCATCAACGACAGAACTTTGCAAAATAGAACAAGTTGCCGAAAACACCCACATAATCAGATAATGTTAAATGCACTTACCTGGGGTCTAATGTCCTTTCTGATCTACAACCATCACACCGATAAGTAATCGCAACACTGCTGAAGTGTGTGTGCGTGCGTGCGTGCATGCACGTGCTCCCATGTCATTCTGTTCCCCTAACGTGCATTTCTGAGAGTATGATTTCGTAGAGACGGAAGCTCTAAGATCTGCTCTACATATATGCAGATAGGATGCAAGTGAGTTTCATAAGTGCTACGAATAAGATTTTTCTTTCTCTCTTTGTGCTCACGTCTTATTATAATTCTGCGTATAGCTGGGACATGTGACGTGAGTTAGTAGTAGAAACAAACAAACCATCAAAGCACCATTAACAGCACTGGGAACCTTTCACAAAGACTACATGTGGATACTAAGAAAATCATTAAAATCTCTATGGAAACGTTAATACAGTTTAAAAGAGAGGAAATGGATTGCTTACTTATTTTCTTGTGAAAATCGCTTCTATCAATCCCCCTTCCCAAGTTCGTGAACTCGTGTCTACACCTTGTTCCTGTTTTGTAGACACTACCTAATTTCCTATTGAGAAAACTCCGAACTTTTTATCCTATCCGCAGTGTGCTTCCCACTTAATTTTTCACAGATGGAGCACAGATGTATTCTTTGGGCAGTTGGTTAAATTTTCACGCAGATGAGATTTGTTTCTTTTGAAATCAGCAGAATGTTGCAGCGTCATGTGCCCTTTCGATTACTTGATGCGTTCTCTCATCCGGTTCGGATCTGCTGCAGCAGTAGAAGGGATGCAGTTTTTTCTGGCTATGAATTAAAGGAAAGCGCGTGGTAAATTTACTCAAATGAAAATCGTGACTTCTTTACCGAATTGACCATTCACTCTCACAATGCAAGGATCTCTTTTTCATGTACTGCAAGAAGCAAACAACGCCCCGTAGTTCTGTCGATAGTGACGACGCCCTTCTTTAGGAAAGACACAGGTTCGAATCCGGTCTTAGTATGAAAGGAATTAATAAGGGTCTTTCAGCAGAAGATACCATACATCCTCAGTGAAAGTCGTCAGGATTTCCCTGCTGTAATCTCGAGTTTTTCATGCAGCATAAGAGACAAACCGACCAAAGAACGCAAATTTAACAGACATTCGCCTCGGCTTCAATTACGAAGTAGTAACCTTAACAATCAGCCAAAGTAGATGCACACTCTGATCGCCTCTACATGTCGCACATTTTCTTTTTTTTACTTCTTTTATCGTATTTATCTAAAAATAGCAATTATTTTCGTTGCATTCGACTATTTAATATGCATTATTACCTTATGATCGATAGATGGTTTTAGAGTGTTCTGAGTAAAATTCTTTGAACTTATTAATGACCCCGAAGAGTTAGATCCCCTCCTGTAATGAATAATAATTAATATTATTCATTATTTTTTAATGAAGAAAATTTGGTTAAGAAGCAAACTCTGATATCAAGGATGTATACGTAATAGCTTATGTTTTATTCATGATACGCAAATGAAAGAGGTTAATCCAGACCACTACAGTAAGAAGCAGTAGAAGATGCTGAACTTAGCATTCACGAATCTTTGCTTCCTGCCAGCTGCTATACACTTAACACCTAATGTCCAATCCCATTTTACGGATACGGCATGACTTTTGCTCTGAACTACTTTTAACTAAAATGGTAATCATTTCCTTGATCCTACAGTGGATTACTTGGCATAGTTTTGTGTATCCTCAAGAAAGCGGGCGTGTTGATTCAGTTTCATTATTGGATTGTGCGCAATCATCAGCGGCACTCTTGGTTATGAATATTGCTAACAGCGTAACGCGGAAAACATTTTTTAATTTTAGTTTGGATAACCTGATTAATCTGGCCTAAATCGTAACTTGCAGGATTTTTCCTAGAGGAAACTTTTTCTCTTTAAAATAGACAAACCAACTTTAGAACACACTGAATATATAGATGAGTGAAGTCATTACGCAACTTTTGTAAGGAAACAACAAAAACGTTATTAGGTTTTGTAGATCTAGAAGATCATATTATTATTAGTTTAAAAAGCTTAATGAACATCCTCTGATGAAACAATTGCACGTGAAAAGATCGCTGCTGTAAGGTGCCGTACGTATGATTACATTTTGTTATGCGGTGTTTTAATGATGAATCTCCAAGTATTCTAAGTAATAATTAACGAAACCTTGATTTCTAGGTCTTGATTTCATTCCTCAATAGCGAATCAAGCATTGCTTTTATAATCACTAATCTGTCCTCAATGGACTACTCTACTGGATACTTGGCTGAGAGGTTTCCCGCAGGGGGAGGGGAAGTGGTTGCGTTATCCTAGTATAGGAATTGTACTCATGGACCAGTAATGGGGTCCTATCATCCACAGTGAACACACATTAGCACTAATCCTTACCTGTCAATTGTTTCGACCAGGTGTTGTCCTACATGGTGAAAATGTAGCGCGATGGATCTGAACTCATCATTCCAATCATTCCGTGTGCTCTTCTAGACCAGTGGTCTCCAAAGTGTGGTACGCGTACCCCAGGGGTGCGTGAGTGAGTTGGGGGGTAAGTCAAAAAAAGTTTTATATTGATAAGAAAAAAATTAAGGAATTAATTAAAGATAAAGAATATTACTTTCTTTCATCAATTAAACATATATCTAATATAGACAAAGACGTTATAAAGATCCTGTAAACTTAAATTTGCGAGTAGCGCATATTGGGCGACTTTGCACACATCATGTCAGCTGTCATGTTTTTTAAAACTAGAGAGTAAATAAATCTCTTACTTTTTATCATTGCCATTGTTTGTAGAGAATCCTAGTGTTGACAAGCCCAACTACAGAAGGAAAATTGCTTAGTTATCCTGCTATCTACAGATGACCCCACAGTTGTATTAATTATTTGACTATGAGTAGTAAGTTTAACGATTTTTTAGTATTATTGTTTCTGCGCAATTCCAACGCCTTTTTGTGCTTACTTTTACGTTTACACTAGAAATAGTGAATTAATATTATCAAAATTGCTTACATTTTTTAAAAGTGTTTGATATTATCAATAGTAAATGAATTATATTTAAATTTTACAAATTAACCCTCACGAAATGGATAAATGGTTAAAACAATTTCCTCCAAAGAAACCGCGAATTGAAAATAATTATGATAGTTCTTCTACATCAGACGAACAACAAGGAAAAGATAGGATTGATTCTTCTATTCAAACAAGTTCGTTATCAGTCAAATTAAGTGATAAAAACATTAATCTGAAACTTAACAAAACCTTGCCCAAGAAAGTTCGAAATTATCAAGAAGACTACTTGAAATGGGGATTTACATCGACGATAGTCAACAATGAACCTCGTCCTACATGTGTATTGTGTCATGAGACGCTATGTAATGGAAGTATGAAACCATCATTATTAGTAAGACACTTAAAAACTAAACATCCTGAACATGAACACAAATCGTTACAATTCTTTGAACGAGGTTTGAAGACATGTAATTCTCAATCCAACAACTTAAACAAATTCACTAAAAGTAACGATAAATATTTGGAGGGATCTCTTGAGGTTGCATTCTCAATTGCAAAAGACCAAAAGCCACACACCATTGGGGAAACCGCCATAAAAATAGTAGAAATAATCCATGGAAAAGAATATGCAGATAAACTAAAATGTATTCCCTTATCAGCAAATACTATTGGTAGACGTATAGAAATCATTGCAGATAATTTAAAGAAGCGACGTATCGCAGTATCAGAAGCCACCAAACCAGAATTTCAAGAAATTATGAAAGAAATGCAAGAACATTGTTCACATTAAATATTGTAATAAATATGTTTGTAAGCTGTTAATAATAAAAATAATGCGTAAAAATATCTAGCATTTTTAATTATTATATGATGATACAAGGCATATTTCCTCTTTATAATACTTATTACAATAGATTTTTGCTCAGTCAATTGGGGATACGCGCTGTTTATTTTTTCTGTCTTGGGGTATGCGATCAAAAAAGTTTGGAGACCACTGTTCTAGACGACTAATATCCTTATTTGAATCCCATGGAACATTCATGGGATCAAGTAGAACTCGACATCAGCTAGTCGACTCCAGGCCTCGTTCGACCTCAGGGAGGTTATTCTGCTTAGCTGGTCCAGAATAGCTCAGGACATCTTCCGTGCTCTAGTGAAGTCAGAGCCAAGACGGGTGTGTGCAAGCGGTTAACTCAGCTAGAGGGGCCCAACATGTTACTCCGTAGGTGGTTATAATGTTTCGGCTCATGTGTATAAGTTGCTGTCCTTAATATCATAAAGGAATTCTTAATAAAGAGGTACACACGAAGAGATCTTCATTCAAGAATTTCTACGCTGATCATATTTGCTAAAGGATAAATAAAAAAACCTTTACGGAGTTATAACATTAAATAAATTATTCTTTCGGAAAGCTTTGGAACTCTGAACCACTCGTGATTCAAATACGGTTTAAAAGTGAATTTTGCAGTTTATTGTTTTCTTGATTCCGGTATAGGATGCACTATTAAAAAAAATTACACTTAAGTATATGTATTAAGTATAGTCATTTGTAAATTGCGTGTATTAGTTTTTGCTTGCTTTCTTTCTCGGGGTGGGGGGAGGGGATCAGAGAAATCGCTGAAAAAACACCCGCTGCTGAGAACTAAGAAGCAAGTTTTCGAATATTTTGTAAATGCAATAGCAGAACTAAACGTTTTACACCGTGTTTAGTGTTATTGCAGTAACTACGCAATAGATTCAGGAAGATTACAAATGAGTCATGCGCACTCGACAAATCACAATGACTACTGCAGATTATTCCCTGTAATTATATTTACACAATAACATACGTCACACTTTATGGTTATAGGTTTATACAGAAGAAATCATGGACTGTCATTTTCCTTGGAACATATTAGTATCGTATGTTGATAATTTTGTTTAGTGATATCTCGAAAAACAGTATTTAGGGGTGCGGACCAATGACACTCGGTCGAATATAGACCTTTTAGGTTCTGATAAAAAGCAAAAAACGTTATCGGTGGATCAAAAGCAACTGATCAGCAGTCATAGTGGATCAGATCTTACTTTTGAATCTGTAACGAGATGCTCTTTAGTCAGTGATTGTGGTTCTGCAGAACTGATTGAGACTGCAGAACTCGATGTTGTGTCATCTAGGTTTAGCTTCCTTAAAGTGGCTTATTTTTATTACTCATATTATTATTATCGTCCGCGCGGTTGGCCTAGTGGCTTTGCGCTTCGCAACCATATGCCTGGGGAAGGAGTGTCCTGGGTTCGATTCCCGTCGTAGACACGAGGAACTTGAGGATCTTCCTCAAGCAAAGCCAAGTTAGCCGGTCTTGGGCGTGAAGAGCAGGGTATTTTCCGCCAGTTTATCTGGGGTTTTTCATCCTGCAAGCAGGCAAACCGGACCCGTGAACCCACAGGCTACGGTCATAGAAATACGGCAACGAAGGCAACGTGAAACCACCTTGCGTCACTATCTCCCTAGTGATCAGCTGCAACCCTCTCAAAGAGAGGAAGCTACGAGATCAGATTATTATTATTATCCTGAATATGAACTTTAAAGTGGTGTGTTTAAATAATCAAAATTAATATTATTTCATGCGCTCACGTTGTTACAAAACTTATTCGGACTGCTCCTTTTTTATTATTCCGAATTAGTGACGAACCAGGTGACAAGCAAGATATTAAATGTTAAGCTAGTGAAATCAGTTAACTGCAATACTGTAAAATCCGACATAGTTTACCGACTTACGATAAAAGTGTTGTCATCATAAGCTGTTTTATTAGCCATCATCATCATCATCAGGCTAGACAATGCCGAAAAAGAGTTGCTACTTACTATTGAATGTATCCGTGAATTTTCTGCGTTTAAGGGTGGATATAGCTTTTGAAGTTTGTGTTGGAATATTGAACATTGTGTACACAACGATCGTCATCCGGACGACGTTCGGATTCAACTTTCGTGGCTACAACTCGGAGTGATTGTATATGAGACTTCTTAGAAATCTGGGCGGGAATGACGATCACAGTTTTTCAAATCAGGCTGGCGTGTTTGGTTGCCAGAAGTAAGTTATCCCATCTATTAAGTGCAGTGCTAGCAGAGTTAGGATGTTATATAACTCTGACAACCAACGTCAGATATTCTGGACAATTCTGTGTTGCCTACACTGTGACAGTTCTATAAAAACGATCCAGATGGTTATCAGGACGATGATGCACCCTACAATAGCTGTGCATCATTGTTAGAGGAAATACGGTACAATGGTTTCAATCTGAAGCTAGTGCTCATCTTTGGGAAGAGTTAGATTGCGATATTGTGTTTCTTTTTCACTTTTGTTAGTGATGGTTTGCTATTTCAAACCATCACTAACAAAATACGCAAGGTGGGTGTGATACTGTTTCAAAGCGGAAAGCATTTCTAAAGCAATATGACATTTAATACAGCAAACCTGCGACATGTGGGATATTTGAGAGGAAATGGTATATGAGAATAAAACTGGAAACTATTCACCAACCTTCGTGTTGAAAGACTTGTTTAATTATCACGTGTTAAACAGGTCTTGCAACAGGGAGATTAAGGAAGAGTTTCCAGTTCTACGAAAAATGCAAAGTGGAACACACACTGTATACTCGTGCTATTTCTACTTCTATGACCATCTAATCAGCTCTGGATTGTCAGATAATAGAGATGATTAGTTAATTCTTCTTTGATTAGTGCTTCCCGATGTAGTGCTTTAATCGATGACCGCTTATAGATTAGATGCCCTTTAATTTATCTATCATATACTGTAGATTCTACTTAGTGGGAATAGAGCCACTAAGTAGAATCTACAGTATATGATAGATAAATTAAAGTATTTAGCTTTCAGTATTTATATAATCCTCTTTTCTGCTATTGGAT
Organism: Typopeltis vanoorti; assembly: GCF_054136105.1. NCBI lineage: Eukaryota > Metazoa > Arthropoda > Arachnida > Uropygi > Thelyphonidae > Typopeltis > Typopeltis vanoorti. The sequence goes on along the minus strand of NC_143563.1, from coordinate 97,563,449 downwards.
TATATAAATATTGACAGCTAAGTACTCAGATCCGCACGTTTCTTTCATAACTTGGGTTCTTATATCCTTCCACGGAATGAGGGGTATGAAGAGGACAATAACATTATTTCTGGGGTCATTATCGACGAACAAAAGAAAGGAAATCGAAGTATTCAGTGACTGTAACTTAATATGGGGAAGTAGAATACTAAGACATAACCAATTAAGAATAATCGAAGGAAATGAAGTTTTTTTTTTTTTTACTGTCTCTCTTACAAGGAAATTGGGGAGGAAGCAGCAGAATTGTGTACAAGCAAATTTTGTCAAACTTTACTTCCCTGTTGGACAAAATTCAGTTGATTCCCTATTTGAAAGTTGTCTTTTGTTCCTCTTTTCGTTACTTCTCCATTTTTTAACCTTCAGTCAATTATTAACTCGTGAAATATTTATCATTGGAATAGGGGACGATCCCATTTAGAAAAAAAAAATACGAAGACATCTTTCAAATGAATTGTGAAAAGGGTTCCGCCTACACGAGAATCTTTGCAGGAAGTAAATAATAACTTCTAGGACAAATCTTGAAGGGATTCTATAAATTTCACGGTTTAAATTAAGAGCAAATCTCGCCTCACTTTTCTCTTTCACACATAAGGGATACGAAAAAAATGAAAAAAAAAATGCTTCGGCTAGATTTGAACAGGGTTTAAGTAATAAATGACTGTCTCTCCGCTGTTTGCAACGACAAAAGCGTTCCAGAAATTCAGTTAGATCGTCCATCCCTACTTGTATCCTGCCTTGTACATTATAAATTGCCACTAGCGTAGCCTAGTTCTTTACTCTGTAACCCAAATATCTACAGACCTTCTGTGTGTACTTATCCGCGTCTCCAGCTGTCATTATTCTTTATAGCTGACCGTCTTTTTTGTTGTGCTAAATTCTATAAATATGACAGCTCAAGTTTTTGTATGACTTCATCGGTCATTTGTTTTACTCAAAGCATGAACTTCTTGCAGCACGCGCAAATGTGTATTTCAACGAAGTGTTCAGTGCTGAGACATTTTTGAAAAAATTTTTTCAAAAATTATTGCTTAAAAAAGATCATCGCTGATAGTGCTCAGAGTTATTAGAGCGCTTATAAAGAATATTATTTCGTTTTTTTTTTTTTTTTTTTTTTTCCAGGAGGTTAAGTGTTAGTAGTTTTTCTTCGAGATCTTTCCCATATATTTTTCTCTGCCCATTCTCCTTAGAGGGGGGGGGGGGAAATCATCGTCCTGGTCAGCTTAGGGTTATGATAGCGCTTCTACAACTTGCAACTTCGCAAGACAGTGTTATATTATCTTCAGAATATTACCTACTTAAGTCATCCATCATGAGAATTATCAAAAACTTGCAATATTGAATGAAGCACTTTCCTAATACAGCAATAAACATTGATATTGATGTTATATTAGAACACTCCTGATATTGACTAAATGCTTCATTGTCGTGACGCGTATTGTTACGAAACAATTATTGAAACTAATGACTGTTTTCTCATTGTTAAAATATATGGGAAAGATCTCGAAGAAAAACTACTTGTTCGGAGTTACAACCGATGCAACTTTTTGGTAATTTACTATCTGTTGTTGTTATTCATATTAGCGTGAATTCTTTTTAATAAATCTCGAGCGTTTGATGTTTCTATTAAAACCGGTAAGTATATATTTTAGCGAAAATATTTAAATCAAATCGTTGATTTAAATATCGCGCTACCATAGACGGAATAAGTTTAGCTTTTAAAGGGTCCGAAAACACAAGCTGTATTGCACTCTGAGTTGCATCGGTTGTAACTCCGAACAATTCAACCCATCCGATTGTAGAATTATCAGATAAAAACGGTATCTAAAGCATAGCAGAATTTAAATCTTTGATTATCTATGTCTAAGTTATATTCCAGGCATTCTCACTTCGAATTTTTAGTCTTGTGAGGTCCATCTCTAGGATGTGTTTGTACAGTAGCACGTGACTAACAATCACACGGATTTGTTCTCTAGTCAGACATCACGTTTGCATTATAAAAGTTGAAGATGTGAGTTCCGCTATAAGCTAAGAGTTTGAATATGTATTAGTGTTGTTCAAAAACAAAATACGTTATGGCCGTTTTCAGGCTTGGTCTACTATTACGGTATTTCTGGGTTCGAATCCCGTCTCGGAATTGCGAATAATCCTTATAAAGGCTTTTTTGAAACCGAAGGTAAGTAAACCGGTTTCATACGAATGTGGGACAAGTTTTTGAACCAAAAATAAGTATACCAGCTAGTGACACTCGGTTCACTTATAGTACGAGCTCGTCTACTGGCGTCATAGCCCTACTTACCTTGGTATTAATTCTAAACAGCCCAACACTTATTCCCATATAAACATACTTCACAGAGACCAGTGCAACACTGACAATCATATCACATTTCTCTTACTGCTGTATAGTTGCAGTTCCACTGCCTTATTTTAGGCGTACTGTAAAGATTGTGCGTCGTATATAGAATTAAAAGTACTGATAAACTTATCTGCTATGAGAATAAAACAAAGAGAAAAAAAATAAAGTAATTGCATAAGTGGGTTTATGAAGTGAACTTGGCAACAGTTTACTGTCGATGCAGTTAGAAGAAACAGTGAGAATCTGGGTGACATTTACTTGCCTAATAAAGATTTAGATGACACGGTTGTATAATTCAGGGAATGATTGTCTGCGTGAAAGAAAGAGGACACAAAAAACGAGTAAATTAGATAACTGAATTGTGCTTTTGCAAGAGCGGATAGCACACGTTGTGTGTGGTGAGTGGAGGAAATAATCCAATTACAGAGCACAGAAAACATAGCGGAATCTGAAGCAGTAATGAAACTTCTAAACGAAAGAGAGAGAGAGAAAGTCAATTTATTCGTGGTATAACTATACATATGGAAAGCTAAAAATCGAGTAGAGTAATTTTGTGTTTAAATATCGAATATTACTCTGGTTATTGTTGCAAAATCATTGTTTCTGAAGCAACAATGGAAATTTATTAATTAGAAATATTTAAAATTACTAGAAGAATGGGATATATTTAACACGTTTTTTGCTGCAAAACTAAAACTTCAAATTCATCTTCGAAGTCTGATATAGAGTCTATCTTTAAATGTCTTGAAAACTAGGATCTTTAAAAAAAAGAAATCTTAGTTGATCTTTAAGATCTCGCCCCGCTCTCCTCGTGATTCTTAGACTGCAGTTTAATATAATATGCTCGTAAAATAGTTATATTTCCAAGAAATATAAAATAAACTGTACGTTATTTTTTTTTATGGCTATCTCAACGTTATATGATTTGATGTAACTCAGATTTCGGCAAATTCCTTAAAAACTCCTTTCAAAAATGAATCACGTTTCTGAGTAGGGTGGGATGGTCAGAGAAGGGCTTTCTGACACTTAATTCTGAGAATAAGCCTTGCTAAAAGTTCGTCATCATGTCTGAGAACGTGTTTGCTGAAATCGGAAAGAAAAAAAATGTTTTCCTGTAGAAATCAAAGCCTGAGGAAATAATAAGCGGGCGACCACGTCTCGTGGAGATTCGCACACGCGCCCACGAAATGTGTTCAACAAATGACTTTGATCTTTTAGAAAGTTAACAATCTTCGAAGAACAGATTTGATTTACCGACCTGATGGGGATTCATCTTCTTGCGACAGAAAACTTTTGCACTTTGAGAAAGGGATGCTCCGTGTACGGCTTACGTACCATAATTATGGCATTAATACAATGGCCAAAAACCTTATTTAATTTTATCGGATAATTAATTTTTTACTGATAACACGGTTCCGTATCTGATTTCAAAGTCTCCAAATGATCCCGACATCCCACTGAAAACCTTCAAATGCACACTTTACTCTTATAGTTTTACTTAACTAACATTGCGGTTGTGTGCATACGTACTGTGGTTCTTTTAACGACATTAATTTGATTTAGAAATACACAATACACTCGTTCTACCACAACTTAATCCTAACTCAAGATCCCTCTCAGGCAATAGCTCCCAACTAAAGTCGCGAACCCACTTAGTCTGATTCGATCATTGTGTTTACATTAAAACGAATAGCAATTAAAAGAATTGCAGTAATAGTGGGAATTAGTAAGAATAAAATTTGTATGCATACATTTTTTATAGCTCTATAAACATAGCTATAAAAATTGGAACCAGGAAAAGGAAATATTATGGACTGGCAACCGTATCCTTTGATGACGCTATTAAAGTGTAGCACTTGAAATACTTGTTGCAGGAGTTGATATAATGGGGGAAGAAAAAAGTTGATTTAGTGAACAAAAACTGCAGTTTGACTGCATCTCTTCAAATAACAACTTAGACTTTATTTATCCCTTTATAGTGAAGAGTCTCTTCATTGCCTTCAAGAGGCAAGTGGAGGCAAAGTATGAAGTAAGCGGTCAATGAGCTACCAAAACTTTGAGCAACTTGAAATCTTGTTAATTATAAAACCTCCTCTATTTGGTCTTCATTCTGTTTAATACCAACTCATACTGAAGAAATAACGCCTGAAAAACCAATCTGTCTTTGGAATGTTTCTTATAATTCTCAATATGTCAATTGTGATTGTTTTGAATACTACGATTGACTCAGACTGTGTATTCTTTGTATTGCATCTGTTAATTGCGCATTTTTTGGCCTGTTTTGCTGGATGAAACTCACAAGTTTCTGAAGAAAAAAAACCCCGTTATCTCCGAATGAGAATGTAACTCACCTTCAGCTGAAAAGTCCTATAATGGTTCTTTGCATCCCTGGAGGGGATTAGAACCCAGGTCTTTCTAATCAAAGGGTATGGTTAGAACCATGGAGGACCGATCTGGCAGTTATGCCCGTACTTTGCAGCTTATAAGAATCTTATTATTGGACAATCTGTTTGAAAAGATAAAAAAATCGAAGTGACGTATGTAGACAATAAAATTTTTGCTCTTGATTCTACACTTGGGTTTGGAGAAATATCGTTTCCCCTCAGATATAGGATTCATACGTTGAATCTTCATCTTCTAATCTTCATCTTCAGATACAGTCAAATCTATATCTTCAGATACGGTTGAATCTGCGTCTTCGGAGACAAGGCAGACTTTCAGATCTCTCCCCCCCCCCCGAAGATGCGAGAATGGGTTTTCGCATTCATGGAATTAAAGATTACTGAATTAATGTACAAAAGAGACCTAATTGTGATGTCTGCACACTCATTGCAAAGAGACGCGAATTTCAGATACAATATCCACGTGGAAATCAGTGTACTAACTTATGTTTGTGAATTAAAGACAAACAGGAGTTTCGCTGGTATATACGTAGCCCGATGCAATCAGTGCACTACTTTCACGCGGAATACACGGTTATGACATATGACGTCATCCAGCGTTGTTACAAATTATCTCCTCTTGTCAGACGCCACTCCGTCATGTCTCTGTTGACTTCCTTGTGATACTTCGTAGCCATCACGTGGCTGCACTCACTAATGATAGGCCACCCTCTATTACACGATATGACTGAGTTCACATTTCCCTGACACACACAAACAAACCAGTCCCTTAATTATGTGTTGCTTCCAAACCCAGAAAAAAAAAGAAAGAATTGAAAGAAAAAAAAGACAGACAAATGCTTGCTGAAGGACAACCTTTTTAATGGTTCAAAAATCCATGGGTTTGTAGCTGGCTGTTTGCCACAACAACAACACACAAAACATGCATCGTTTTGTAGCACAGACATCCTCATTTCGATGGATATTTTTCTCTGAAATTTCCTTGTAGTCTTGAGACAAAAGTTTTTTGAATATCGCAAAAGTAACCGACGGATCTCGTTTAATCCGCTTTTCCCAAGACACTTCAACAATCTAAAGTTATTACCTGAACACTTCCTTTTTTGAAATTGGCAAAATAGACTTTGCCTGATGGCAATAAAAAGTAGCGGATGAAATGCCAGATTTTATATTTTTCAATTAGGATAAGAATGCAAGCCCACAAAATAAAAAGATAATTGGAAACTTGATTACTGAATTATGAATAGTCTTCTTCTTTATCAGTAAATATCCCTACAACAGCAAATCACTATATTCTGCTCAAAAGATCGCGAGGATAGAGAGAGAGAGATCTGACACATTCGTTTTTGTCTATTCTTTGTCTTATACCATTTTCTACAATGACTGTTTGGCCGCGTGGTCATCGTGGGTTCGAATTCCATTGTTTGTTTGAAAAAGTATTGTTGACCGAGATTGAATAGTTCCTGCAGTTTATAAGGCTTGTTTTTTCTTTTTTATATGTACAAGGACACCTGATTACGACACCATTGCACTCTTTGTAGACACACAAAGCAGGACTGTGGTCTACATGTGAAGGGAATATCGCTGAAATCAAAGGAACTGAAGGTCATTTTGTAATACGTATTTTGTGAGCTAGACATTTTTGTTTTGACCTTTTCGAAGTTCTACATTACTTTTGTTGGACGTTTCTTGACGGATACATTCTCGAGTTCATTCTGTCTATCTGAATTACATTAAATTTAAATAGACACAATAAGAGAAAACCTTGGACTAAAAAATGTATGTTAAGCAGAATGCTACGCCACTGTTCAGGGAGAATTCGAGACGGGGACGGAAGTGTTGTATAATAATAATAATAAAAAATCCAAATTCATTAATATCTGACATTATAACTGCTGATGTTGGTTTCTCATTAATTTTGGATTCGATACACTATTATAGTGTATCGGTCCGACAAAATAACGCTGAAGTAATCGCAAGCAACTAGGCAACCGAATATCCAAGAAGAAAACCGATTTCACAATCCCCGAACAAGCATTAAGAGCCGAATCCTGGCAGTCTGAAACATATTGATTGCTATCGGTGTCAATTTCTGTCAATTGTTATATCTGGCCACGTAAATTACCCTTGATGATGTCTCTAGTCATGACAAAGGCATTATTGATAGCATCGCTGATGTAAGCTCACTAATTTATGCATTCGATCTGTTTGTATCTGGATACGTGTCCTTGGATAGCGCTCATCGTAAGAATATCATTTCTACAATTATTTTGGTGGTGGTTCGAAACCACAGTTTTCAATGAATAGTTCGCGGAAGTCTAAACTTGTCTGTTCTATTATTTTGCTTCCTATTCGAAATCAGCATTGTAGTCGATAAGTCTAAAACCCTTTGCCATCTGAAGATATTAAATTTCAACAATAATCTTAAGAAATTTCTAAAATATTCGCCGGTAGTTAAATTGCCCATGTACTCTGTTCTTCGCCAAATTCGATAATTATAGATTCTTCAAGAGGTAAATATCAATTAGTCCTTGTAGCGTGTAGGAACATCGAACAACAGCTGGACCAACAGATTACTGAGCGCTTTTAGCAGGGAGCCAAACTAATCAAGCAATTTACAGATGGTAGAAGAGTAACAGCCCATTGTCTAACAGATCAAATTCGCTCTTATGTAAGAATGCTTAGATGAAGAATAATAACTTGAGTTATGAATTGGCAAATGGTCTACCAAAATACGCTTGTTAACAGTATGGGTTACCTTCCTTTCAACAATGATAACCATTTCCACAGCAACAATGAAAGTAAAATGTAAAGTTAGCTCCAAGTAGCGGAAAATATAACAATGATTTGCCTTTCTTTTAACACTGATAGCCATTTCCATAGCAACCTTATTGCTACAGCGTAAGCATAAATGTAGTTTGTTGCTTATGATGCAAACAAAAAAGTGATTTTTGCAACAGACATTTACTGCGTTTTCACTTTGAGCATATTTTTATCTTCATTGTTTTTACTTGATGACTACAAGTAACGGCTAAGTCTTCAAGCCGTAAGGATTAAAAAAATCCTTGAAATACCGTAAGAATTTGCTGCAAAAATGGATATAGTGCCAAGAAACAGTCTGAATAAAGAGTAAAGAACCATGTCAAGTGTCGGCAAGCGACGGCACTTCCACCTGTCACATTCTAAGGAAAAGCGGCTTGCCAAATATAGGTCTCCAGCCAGACCGACAACGGAAGGTGGCGGGTTTCCTTACATACGTAGTAGGACTGCCTGCCACGAGTTCTACTTCTACCCCCCCCCCTCTGCTTCTCCCTTCCCTGTTCACACTGGCTGTGTCAGCAGTCTTGTTTTATTTTTTTTTTAATATTATTTATTTCAATTTGTTTGCAGACTTGGAACTCCCCCCCCCCCCTCCAGAAAACATTCGCGAGTAGAAGCCCGTTAGAGGAATAAATATGAGCAAGTAAATATGGCACCTCCATGTGCTTCGAGAAAAACAATTTGTCAGTGTCACATTTAGGACTTTGGACCATGACTTGAGAGAGCTGTGGGCAGCAACTGCCTATTTGGTATTCTGTACAGAGTGGAAAAAAATAACGCATATTCTACACACGTAGCGTAGATAGAAATATTAACGCCATCTACCCTTTCGAAATTACTAAAATCTACATAACCAACTTTATAGGAAAGGTTGACGATTGCCTTTCATACTGTAATTTCGATTTATTTGTTCAATATTGCCGCATATAGAACACCCCATGCTATTTTTGTTTTGAAAAAAGAAAAAAAGCAATACCAGTTAGATACCTAAGCAATCACACGGCTTTTGGACTCGATAATCACAAAGCAATCTAAACATGATTATCAAAGCAGATATTTTTCTTTTAAGAGTCGATTTTAATACGAAAATGATGCTTACTAGCGAGAAACTCTGACGTTTAGAAAATTAAATATATTCTTGCTATTAATACTAACTCATTGATTATATTTTTTCCTTTGAAACTGTCCCCAAATTATCATCGTACTCTTAGATTAATATAGTAAACATGTCAAAGGATTACAGTTTTCTCCTCTCGGAAACTCAGGTTTTTTATTCCAAGAAATAGGCAAACCAGCCGAAGAACACATGCAGTTAATAGGCCTTAATATACTGATGTCGCACACTTAATTGCTTTGAATAATCCTAGCTCCTACTCCCTCCGTCGATTATCACTTATTATTTAGAATAAGTTACATTCATTTGAAGGTATCTTCATGGCATCTGTGAGTAGCCTAGTTATGGTTAAATTTGGACTCGAAATTAGCTAAAAACATGAAGGTTATTAAAAAATGCACTTACACTGTATGAATCGCGACAATCTAACCAAGATCATTCATAGATTTCTATTATCAGACCCTATGGATGTAATTCATATTAAAATAACTTGAAGTACTTTAGAACTAAATCCACATTGCACAAAACTTTCATTTTACTGCATCTAATGGAAGCACTAAGCTCACTGATATGCCACAGAAGTCTTATAGATATGTTTTTCGCTCCGATTTCTCATCTTCAAAATTACAATCACTTATTTCGATTACAATATATAACACTATCCACAGTATCCTTCTAAATTAAGCATTTCACAGGCGAAATGTAATAGTAGTCATTGTTGCGTATCCAATAAGGACATCAATATAGAAATCGAAGCCTATTGTTAAGATGAAATAGTTGAATAAATACATTGTCGTCTGTATATTTATTTGTTGCGTTCTGTAATATTGTTTACGCAATAAAGCTGAGTTGAAATGTATTTTTGCTTTGATAGACTAAACAGTCTAAAATAAACGGTATTTTCTATTTATTTTACGAGCAGTCATTTAAATTCATTCTCAATTCATTGAAATAAGGCTGATTTCGAATTCCTATAATCATCACTGCATCGTAAAGGAAATCAAACCCTTCCGATAAGCTTAACGGAAAATCTATTGCATAGATTACTTGGATAAAAACTTATCGTCGAAACAAAGATGTTTAAAAGACAAATCATCACTTGGATTCACAACATAATAATGTCGGATGTTTGGTTTAGTAGTCTTTATTCAGCACAGAAGGTTACTAACAACCAATGTGTCATCATCCCAATTTTTTTCTTTCTTTTTTCCCTGACGCAAATCGATATCTTACTCCTCTTTCATTTCTACCCTCTTCTGCTCCTGAATTTATCATTCGAGGGGGGGGTGCTTTCGCTTCTCTCACTTTCTGGAATCGGAGATAGGCTATCTTGCTTTGTCTCCACACTGTAGACAGATACTCAGCCGAAGAGTGCGGCTATCTCACTTATTCCCTCTTATTGTTTTTCATTAACTAAACCTTCTGTTTCACTATCGTATCATTTTGGTGTCAGTGAATTATTGTATTACGCAGAACACTGTCAAAGGTTGGTTTAGGCATAATACTGTGAAATCTTTTTTTTTTTAATTATATAATTTATTTACTGCATTTGTCTTCCAAATTGCAGAAACTAATACTGTGTTCTATCTATTATTTTCGTATCAGTAAACTACGCCATAGGGATAGTGTTGGGGGAGGGAGAAGAGATAAATTAAGAATTTATCAATTGGTGAGATGGTTTACGACAAATGCTCTCACTTCCACAAGGAGAAATGTTTAAGTTGGCATTACTTGTGGTATTCTGAAATAGCTTAAGTCATATTTTACCCTCTCTCTCAGATATTGTGCAAGAGTTCATTCCGTACAATATCTTACCTAATACTGAAACTGGATGCTACAGAACTTGAGTTTGAATGAAGATTTTAATAAGTAATAGGGAGAACAGATGATCGCCTGTGGTACTATCGGCAATTACAGATGTGTCATAAAGATCATGATCTTCAGAATTTGGGGATAGAACGTGGACTCGAAACAATAGAAAGAAAGAGAGTCTACAAAAAATATTGATGGAATCTATTAAAACCAACTACCATTGTGGCTCAGTTTGGTTTGAATTGTTATAAAGCGATACAAAGAATTAAATTGACAGACAGTTCGAGATTCGCAGAATTATTTTCCATTGATAGAATGTTAGTGGAAGTGATAATGAACTGCTGCCGAACTATTCTACTAAGAGAACGAATGAAAAAATGGTAACTTCATTCCAAACCTTTTATTGTCCCAACTGTAATCAAATTTTGGGAATAATTAATTATTAGATCCGTTGCGTATTTCCTCTACTAAGGATCTCTACTGTAAGGATCAAGCATATTTCTAAGCCACTTTGTACCTCCGATAAGCGACGTTAGTCTCATACCATACGATGGAAATACTTTACCTAAATGTGCGTTTAAGAGACGAAACATGGGACATTTTTAGGCGTCTCTCAAGTCGGATGATTAAAATCTTCTATCACCTAAATACGCTCACAAACTATCCAAGCAACGGTAGGGTTCAAATTCACAACCAAATGGTAAGAGAAGGGACACAATAACCATGTCGACATGTGTCACCTAAGATTTAAATATTATTTTTATCTTTCAAAAATACTAGAATAGATCAAATCTTTAGTAAGAATAGGCTGAACCAGTTAACAAGGTGAGCACTACGTTTTACTCTAGACACAAGATTATATTCTGTCTTCCTGTTTGAGACAAATGCCTAACATTTTGATTCTCTCAGCTCATAATAACAAGTATTACAACTGTATTCGTGTTATGTTTTGTATTCTTGATTGATTTTTTTTTAAATTCTGAATGGGAGAACTTTATTATTGATGATGATGAAGAGCGTTACATCTGCTTATGCGTGTTTTTTTTTTTTTTTTTTGGTAATATCCGTTAGTGATTTGTCCAAACTGTTTTCTTTTATAAAAGATATAATTCGTCATTCTTTTTCTCATCTGCTTATATTAGTTTTTCTTTTCTTAGATTTCGAAACTTCCGATGGAAATAATAAGCTAATAAGGGCAGATTCCAATTAAGAATTTCCAGGAAATTATATACACAAGAGTTCATAGGTGATTTTTCAAGAACAGTCAAATATCATCAATTGGGTGGTCACACGTTCTACTTTTCATGTTGAATATCAAACTCCTTATAAATAATAACAATAAGCGCATATTACTTCAATATGAAATTGTCTTTTGGCATTATCACCTAGTTTATGACGTCACAAAGAGTATGAAAGCAGTGGTCAATAATGATTCAACAATTGAATTTTGAGTCTCTTTTGGCATTTCAAATTCTTTCTTACCAGAATAGCTTTATAAAATTTGATAATTAACAGGTACGATTTTATACACGCATAACAAAAAGTTTGTCACCTAAACACGAATCTAGATTTTTTGACTCTGTCCGTTTCTTGTCGTACTAAAAATGAAGATATCTGTCAGATCCATCAGTTGTTTAATTGTAAATGGGCGGGTTATCATTCAACCAAGAACAGACCACGAATTCAAATGGATGCATTGCATCAGACGACTTCTCACAAATCGTATTCTCCAAGGTAGTCACAAGACCATCTCACGAGTTCAATAGAATTATAAAATTCCCTGATTACGATAAAAGATTGGGATTTGAAAAGTATCCCTACTGAGAGAAATGAAAATCATAATACAGTTATCATTCTCCCATTAGAAAAGACGGAGTTGGTTGTGACATGCAACACATTACGCTTATTACAATTATTCAAATCCAAATGCATCAACCGCATTATTCCACATCTAATCACCATTAATATTCCATTACCTTAATAATTTGGCCCTACGACCATTCGTCGAGGTAGCGAAGATTAATGTAAGCTATAGTGTGACAACAGCTCACAAAACATTACCACAATTAATTGTGTGGCCTTATGGTGGTCGTGCATTGAAACAATTTTGAAATAAAGAGCAATAAAAATATAAAAGAAAATACATCTGTTCTTGGCTACCATTGCAATGGAAGTTGCTTATGTCATTAAAAATAAATGACGAATCCAAATAAGTATTGTAAAAAATGCAAAAGTGTAAAGAAAGAGCATGTGTGTGTGGGGGGGAGATAGGTGGGTAGGTTTGGAATACTTCCCATTATTCCGGTCACTACTAATTGGTCATATCGTTACATGGAGAATCATTTTAGTCTACTGAGTAAGCTGCACTTTTCATCTATTTGGTGGGATGCTCGTTCTGTAGAGGTAAAATGCAGGATGTCTGTTAATTATAATACTTCACAGAATATGCTCAGAATTGATTGTTAATTAAGATAGTTTTCTGCCCCCAATTTCTTTAATATCAAACTTAAAAAATTTTTTTTCGTTTTTTTTTTTTTTGGAAAGTTGTTTAGTGGGTTCTTGTGGATAAATATAGTGTTAACAGTTGGGAGGCCAACGTTGATGTTCCGCTAGTAAACAGCGCTAGTCAATAGGGAAAGTCCTGTCGACAACATTTGTGACCTTCCAGCCTCCTTTTACTCCTGCCATATTAGTCATGCGAAGCCAAGCGCGAAGGGGCCAGTCTAGTAATCGGCAGGCTAAAACCTCCTGCATCCAAGGCCCGGCTCCGTTAGTCGTTCTTCGCTATTAGGAACACACGCGCACACACACACACACACACACACACACACCGTCGGCGGGAGTCCCTCCGACCAATCAGACCCACGACAACGGGGAGAGTAGGAGTACAGAAAGCACGCGTTTCCTCCTTTTTACTCCAGGGGCTTTTGCTATGTATGTTGCACGGGGGGGGAGGTGGTATTGCACGCAGGAATTTGTCTCTGAGGGACCATTCCTTGCAACCGCGATGTCTTCACTGCGACCTCCAGGCTGCTATTAAATATTCAAGAGCTACGATTTTAACTAATTAAGTTGTTAACTGCGGGCACGGAGATAGAGGTTAGACATGGACGAACAAAAGGGGGGGAAAGGAAAGGAGAGTGGGGGGAATTGAGGAAGACGCTACAAATTGATTCCTCTTCGGTGATAGCCAAGGAGCGATAGGCAAGGAAGCCATTCACTCCACCAAAATGAGCCATTGACGGCAGACCCGGCGTGACTCCGGGTGCAGAGGTCATGATTGATGACCGACACACGGGCCACTCGGCATGATTGATACCCGTGCCTGCTTGCTGCTACTTGGCAAGTGGACGAAGCACGGGAGCTTGTCGCCAATGATTGCCCGCCAAATCAAACTTACAAATTGAATACGTGGCCGCTCTGAATAAAACATGGGCTTCTATAACGCGATGTGACAGGTCTGATGGGTACACTTCCCCCGACACGACATCATAAGGTTGGACGGAAACAAGTGACCTCTCTGTCAACGCCATACAAACAGGAAAAAGGGGGGGGGGAGGTTTAAAACACCTCACTTTACTAAAAAAGATTATTTAAAAAAAAACACACACAGATGAACTTAATCCCTTACCTTGGTGTTGTTTACGCGTCGTTTTCTTCTCTTTCATCCACGGATATTCTGCGACGGCGACGCTGATCCCGTTACCCGACCCAGGGTGCTTGGCTGGCGGCGAAGGCGAAGGCGCTGTGGCGGCGCACGCGACAGGAGGAGCGGAGTGCAGCTGATTCACGTTTTCCAGTTGGCAGAGAGTAGGAGGTGGCATGACCGGGCTGTTGATTGATGACCCCCTGTGAAACGTTTCATTGATATGAGGTAGGGCTGTCATAAATTCTGCCATAGACGGCTGACTGTTGATAAACCCGCTCTCGCAGCCGGTCTCCATGCTGAGAAAATCCTCACAGAAATCCCAACATCACCGGTTGAAAATTTTGTCCGTAAATTTCAGGAGCTGCTCCTTTCCACCGCTAGCATTCAGCCAGCATTGAGGCGCATTTCTGGATTGATAACGAAATCTGACCATTTCTGTTGTGTCATGTGATCGCGGGAACCAATGGCAGCCGTCACTCAGGCTGTGAATAGGAGCGCCGCGAGCAGCGTCTTTGAGCGTCCCGCCATGCGCGTGCACAGCCTCCAGCGAAATCTCTGATGTTATTTTGCGAATACTGTGACGTAAAGGAAAAGAAGAAGAAAGAAAGAGAGAGAGAGAGAGAAAAAAAAAAAAAAAGGACTCCGATTACCGAAGATGCTGAGAAAAGAAAAAAAATAAAATAAACGGATCCACGACTGTTTGTCATGCAACACTAGTGTGTGTTTCACATTCCTATCCGAGGGATGGGCAATTAGGGACAATAAAAATTGTTTTCTCTCGTGTCAGCAGAAATTAATGATGAACAACAAATCAGCGGCCCGAGAGTGGTGACGCCCGACATCATCCCGCTGTTCGTCATTAAGTGAGTTTCTCTCTGCCTCTTTGCAGTTCAAACGATTCGGGACGAACCTCGTTTCGAATTAGGTTTGACTATTTTTTTTTTTTTCGCGATGTTTGTGAGTCGTCGTGTTCGTCACGAACCCGAGGGTAGCGAAATGACCCAGCAGGCAGAGACAACTTACGGAGACTCCGGGGTTTTCGCTCGTGTGCCGCCATGACTGCGCAACGTGACGAGACCGTGCACGCCTTCAGAGACGCGATTGCTACCATACTTTCAGCACACGATGTTTCTGCCTGTCTGTCAAGTCATCGGCCAAAAGTTGACTCCTTTTAACAACCCCGCTGAGTTTCGGCGGACGCGTTTTTTCTTTTCTTTGCGGGCTGCCCATCGGGGAACATTTAAGGGAGAGAGTCCTGTGGGTAGCACGGGTCACTTAGGCTTAAAAGTTTCGCGAGGGTTGGATATTTCTTAACATTAAATTAAATCAGTTAGGGGCCCTTGCCCGTCATTGAACTGTTTCCACTCGGTATGGGGTCAAAAGATTCGGACTCGTGCTTGCCACCATTTGGTAGTGAAAAGGTAAGTCTTCCCCCCATTTCCTCTAACTCCATCCTCCTTAATGCAATCGAATGATTAAGAATCATTTACTTTTATTGCCTAAAATTTAACCTTTATATTCGGAAAACCCTAAGATACGAAATGTTTGTGCTATTTTTTTTTTTCTGCTTTCCGAATACTTCGTCAAAAAAAAAAAAAAAATGGCAAGAATAGTCGTGGTTATATCCTATTCCAGCAATTGTGACGTTTTATCTCCAACAATACTTCCAACAATTGCGTGTCTGATCATATTTTATTCCAGCAATATCTTCCACCGGTCCTTTTCATTTGATTGTTGTTCTTATAACTCTCTACTATTTCTGACGATCCTTTCACTCCTCAATTGTTTAGTGAAAGCGCTCGTGAAATGATTATTACGTCTTTTATAATGGAATGGTGTTTACGTGAAAAAGATCAGACAGCCATTTAAAGTTTAAACTAATAATTTGAAATAAAGAATTCTTATATTTAGATAAACTCAAGTGTAAAAATAACAAAAACTAGAACAAAAAGAAAACAGTCGGAGGAAATACATCATCAAAACAGGATTACATTTCTAGAAGTAATCGTCACTCCGAACAAATGGGTAATTCAAACCGACCTGCTTCAAAAATGCATGTTTGTAGTTCGAGATATTTACTGAAGAGATCACTATTATTTCATTATAGTTCGATACATTGTTTACTGGAGATTTATTATTTCCATTGTTTGAAGTAGTTTAATTCAACAATTAGCAATTTAATATTATTAATTTTTTCCATAATTTATTTTATCAGTGACTTATGTTCATTCAAAGTCAGTAAAATAAACCACATGAGAGATAATGTTGCTCAGATATCGTAGCAAAAGATAGAAATTGAATCCTCATCTTGGTTTTTAGGCTGTGTGATGCGGATCTAGCTTGTGACCAAGAAATGAATAGATAGCACCGGGAATAAAGGGATGAATAATTAAATAATTAATCTTATTAGACAAGATGCGAAGTGTATGAGTGCATTACGACGGAGGGTAGTACTTCACTCTTGTTTTTCTTTAAAAGAAGAAATTAACTAAGATCAAAAGCGTTCTATGTAATAAATGAATATTCGGGAGTATAAGCACAGAATATTTCAAAACCAGAAACGAAAACTTCATACTTAATCACATTATAAGACCCTCGATGGACCCTTGAGTTGTATAGTAGCTCACAGCGACAAAAAAAAAAAAAAACCTCAGTATAACGTATAAAATTTCATCTCTGACCTATTTCATAACCTCCATGTATGTTCTACAAAATAGAATGAATACTTAAACGCATTTTTTCCCCCTTTTCTTAGTTTTTTTTTTCTTTTCAACACATTTTTTGTCACTAAATACAACTTAGTGGACACCGTCCGAGGACGGATCGATTTTACATTTAGTGGTGAATAGTTGAGACGTCCTACGTTCTATGTGTGTGTGTGTGCGCGCGCGTGTGGATATATGTGTTGCTTTCTGGGTGTTTTATTCTGACCCGCAGCCGATAACAGTACTGCCGTCCAAATCACCTTGCATCTAACCCGCGGGGTGTCGAAGGGGAAATAGCAAGTACTTCGTGGGAGTCCATTCGCCACACTTATTGCCCAGACCGCTCTATTGGTAGAAACAAATAGCCAAGTGTCGTAGCGATAGCGTCTCTCTGCCGTCCACGATTGACGTGTGTGTGTGACGCCGTAGACCAGGTACTTCATTATCTGTGGGAAATATACAAACACCTCGGAAAGTACAGAAAGCAGTTACAGAGACAGCTGTTTGTAT